>NC_057794.1:293342935-293632957 GCF_018294505.1 Triticum aestivum | reverse complement strand
GAGGGGAGGGCGCAGGCAGGGGAGGAATACTGGGCCGGTGGTCGCTGGCGTTTCGAGGAAGATTGTCAACACTGACTCGCTGGACGTAGATGAAGGCGATCTGCCCGTTCTTTGTACGTCAGACGGTGCAGAAAAAATGGGCTGACCTATTTGCTTTCAGTCGACTGTTATTTTCATAGAATCCTGTAGTAATTTAGTGTGCGATGCATGTTGTAGAGCTATCATATGTCTCCCGTCATTTATTTCTCACCGACCTGCTATCTGCTACCTTTACACTGTACTAATTGTGCACACACTTCACCCATACTCACACTATTGTTTTTTTATGCATGGGTATTTTAGACTCTGACGCAGTGTTGATCAATGCAGAAAAGAAAAGACAGAAGTCGTTCCAGTGTAATTCGAAGATAAGCACTAAGCGTTCCAGCGCTCTAACGGGTGCAGTGTCAGCAGTTGGAGACAGTACACGTAGCTTCGCAGTTGATGATCTCAATTGCCACACACAACCATCCCGGGTGCTTGCTTTAACTGCGCGCTATCAAATGTGGTTGCATGTTGCATATGGTGTCTAGCTTGTATTGCTTCCAATTTGGTTAAATTGCATATGCTTACTTTACACATTATACCTTTGATAATGACATGCTTTCCTGTTTTTGATACATACTACATATGTCTATTAACCATGTTCGTACATCAAACTAATGCTCTTTTGTATCCCTCGTCAATCACTTATGATGAGACAGTCACCCGGGTGGGTTTCTGTGAGATGCCATACTCGTTTAAAGAGTGAAGTGTCATCCTCCCCACATGATTCTCAAGAAACAACAAGGCTAAATGAAGATAGTCAATGTAGCTCTCTAGTTGATCACCGCAATTCCCCCACACCACCATCGCAAGTGCTTGCTCTTACTTGGCAGTGTGATATGTAGTGTTCATCTTACATGAAAGTAGTGTTCGTCAGTATCATGCATCAATGAGTTCTGAAGAGCAAATTTTATTCCTTTTTCTTGTGGGTTTGACTTGACAAGGCAAAATCAAGAAAGAGGAAGGAAAAGAGTAAGGAAGGTGGTGATGGCGATCCTCTGCAGCAACGTAAACGGAGCATCTGTACCGATTCTCCTTGTACTGATAGTGCATTACAAGGTCCAAGTCTCCACTCCTCTACTCCACCATCCAAGGTGCTTGCTCTAACTTGGCAGTGTGATATCTGGTTGCATGTTGCATATGGTGTCTAGCTCGTATTGCTCCTAGTTAGTGTAAACTGCATCTGCTTAGCTTACACATGATACATGTGAATATGACACACTTTCCTGTTTTTGGTACATACTATATCTTATGATAAGGCACCTTTAAGTCACCACTGTGATATTGGTTGTGTCTTGCATATGATTTCTAGCATGTACTGCTTCTAATTTGTTGAAACGCCATACAGTTTGAACTTGGCAGAGTGATATTGGTTGCATCTTTCATATGGTGTCTAGCTTGCAGTGCTTCTAATTTGTTGAAATGCCTTCTGCTTAGTTACCGCATCATAGGTGTGAATATGTCACACCATCCTGTTTTTCATACATATTCCATCCTCGCATCATGTGTTTGCCTTTCATCCGAGTAGTGTTTGTCAGTATCATGCATGAATGAGTTCTTAAGAGCGAATTTTATTCCTTTTTCTTATCAGTTTGACTTCACAATGCAAAATCATTACAGCTGAAGGAAATTAGTCTGGCAGTGGATGATGGTGGTCCTTCGGAGCAACTCAAATAGGGGGTCTCTACAGATTCTACTCCGCCATCCTCCCAACAAGATTCGCAAGACAACACAAGGCTGGACAGTCAACGTAGTTGTGTAGATGATGAGCACATCTCCCCTACTCCACCATCACAGGTGCTTGCTCTAACTTGACACTATTATATGTGGTTGCATGTTGCGTATGATGTCTAGCTTGTATTGCTTCTAACTTGAATAGCATCTGCTTACTTTACACATAATGCCTGTGAATATGACACGTGTTCCTGTTTCTATAACATACATGTACATGATGAGCACATCTCCCCTACTCCACCATCACAGGTGCTTGCTCTTACTTGGAACTGTTATATGTGGTTGCGTTTTCCGTATGATGTCTAGTTTGTATTGCTTCTGATTATGTTGAATTGCATCTGCGTAGCTTACAACTTATACCTGCAACGATCACTTACCCATAAGACACATTTAACTTGGGACTGTGATGTAGGTTGCATGTTGCATTGTCTTCTAGCTTGTACTGCTTCTAATTTCTTGAAATGGCACTTACGACGAGACACTTTTTACCTGATAGAGTGATATTGGTTGCATGTTCATATGGTGCCTAGCTTTCATTTCTTCTAATTTTGTTGAAATGCCTTCCGCTTACTGTTTTTTCATACATATTCCATCCTCCTATCGTACGTGTGAATATGAAACGCTATCTTTTTTTGTATATATTCCATCCTCCTATCCTACGCTTGCCCTACATCAAAGTAGTGTTCGTTTGTATCATGCATCAACCAGTTATGCAGATCTAATTTTATTCATCTTCTTGTGGTTTTCACTTCATAAGGAAATATCAGAAAATAGGAAGGAAAAGAGTAAGTTAGGGGATGTTGGTGGTCCTCCGCACCGACGCAAACAGAGACTCTCTAGATTTGCAACTGCTACTGCTAATGAAGTTGAAGTCCCAAGTCTACATGATGAGTTCATCTCCCGTACTCCACCATCGCAGGTGCTTGCTCTAAGTTGACAGTGTGATAATTGGTTTCATGTTGCATATGTTGTCTAGCCTGTATTTCTTCTATTTTGATTAAATTGCACCTGCTGAGTTTATACGTTATACATGTGCATATGACATGGCTTTCTGTGTCTAGAATACACTGCATCTATCTATCATACCGTGTTCTTACATCAAAGTATTGCTATTGTGTATCCCGCATCAGTCACTCATGATTGGACGCTTTTAACATGGCAATTTGATAGTGTTTGCATCTTGCATTGATTTCTACGTTGTACTGCTTCTCATTTTTCGAATTGCCACTTATGACAAGACACTTTTAACTTGGCAGAGTAATATTGGTTGCATCTTTCATATGGTGTCTAGCTTGCATTACTTCTATTTTCTTGAAAATCCTTTTGCTTAGTTTGCACATCGTAGCTATGAATATGTCATGCCGTCCTGTTTTTCTTACATATTCCATCCTCATACGGTTGTCTTACATCAAAGTATTGCTTGTCTGTATCATGCATCAATGAGTTCTGAAGAGTGATTTTATTCTTTTGTGTTGTGGGTACAGCTTGACATGGCAAAGTCAAAAAAGAGCAAGGAAAATAATATAGTAGGGAGTGTTGTTACCCGTCGGGTGAAACGGAAAAGGTTCTGCCATCGAGATTCTGCTGGTACTTATAGTGCAGTAGAAGGTCCAAGTCCACCGGCTAAATCTACAAACACAGTATCACCTGCTCCACCAGCTACAGCATCCGCTTCACCTATACCAGTTACTCGTTCGTTTGCTCCGGAACTGGCCAGTTCCCAAGCTACCTTCACACCTAACACTACTTCCGAAGCACTGCTGACACAACATGACTTGGCAAGATCAGATGAACCTCATGAGCATCAACACCAGGACAGTACCTGACCGAGTCAAGTTGCAGTTGCATGCTCCTTTATATGTACTCTCACAGTTTGAAATACACTAACACTTTCCATATTCATTGTTGAACTAGCACCGCGGCGCAAGCGGAAACAGACATCGGGGATAATGCTTGACAGATTAACAAAATCTAAAGGAGGAAGAATGGAGATCCATTTTGAGGCAGGTTTAAAAAGGCCATGTGATGCTACAGAGTCAGCCAAGTTAGTATCAGAGGCAGCCGTTGTCGTTAGGTGTCATGCACGTATCCTCCCAAGGTGGATCCAGTACAGGAATGAGAAAGACAATACCCAGTTTAACACCTTCCTTGACCATTTATCCGTAAGTAATGTTATTCATCGCAATTAGTAATATTTTCTTGCTCTGTCCCATACTTTCTAGCTTCCTCCTAATAAGACTCACATTCTTTTTTCAACAAATGAGGTTCAAGTTGGATCCGAAAGATGATGCAACTAAACAAGCATGCACTCATGTTTTTCAGTCTGCTCTGCGACAGTATCGGTACCACCTTAGAAAATCTCACTTTGAAGGCAAGGCTAACAATGAAATCACCCAAACATCTCCAGTGGAATATATTACAGATGAAGACTGGACAGCCCTCATTAAACACTGGTCTGATCCAAAGTATCAGGTAGGCTATATGTATTTGATCAGACCACATATTAAACTTGTATTTATGTATGTGCCTTACAAGTGTATCTTCTTCTAGGCTAACTGTTTGAAGAACAAAACCAACTGTTCTAAAGTGAAATTCCAACAGACAACAGGATCTCGTAGCTATATTGCACACTGCGAGGCTCTTGTAAATAGCTGCTACTTCCTTCTTTTTGTGTGCCATATTATCGTATCTATATTGACTTGTTCCAAATACAAAGGAAAGTCCGTGCGGACCAAAAAGAACCTGAACCGAATGCAGTGCAAATCTTCAAGGATTGCCACACCAGCAAGATGAAGGGCATGAGCACACTAGTTCAAGCCGCTGTTGTAAGTCCTTACTCCTCCTGCCTTGAACTGATTGGTACTGTGATGTGTTCATTTAACTACTTGGTTTGCAGCCAATGTCAGTTACTCTGTTCACTTTTATTCACAGTTTTCTTAACGTATCATTTCACCTTACATGGTATAAAAGAGATGAAGGGTATTCTTTTGGTCTTGATCTGTAATCTAGTTGTTATGTTCACGTGCGCACACAATGATAAAATAGCATGTTCGTTTTATATCTGTTTGCCCATGATATGAATGATGTCATACTATGTTCATCCTACTTTAAACCATGTCTCTTTATCCTTAGATGTCAAGAATGCGAGGAAATAGACAATATAGTAGGCATGCTACATGGACATATGTTCCGAAAGTGATTTTATTATGTAGTTGGCACTACAATACATGCTAATGTATTACAGTAGTTCACCAAAATAAGTTATGTATAAACATTTAACCTACTTTGTTTGTTTTTGTGTCATTAGTAACTTATCCGGTACACTAATCTACAAGTACAAACTTTCAGGAAGCTATGGAACAAATGATTGAACAGCCACAACCACCTGAAGGTGACGAGGCTACTACAGGCACAATGTCACCTCTTGCTGCAGTGCGTCAGTATCTCTCCACTAAAAGTGCAAAAAGCACCTTCCTGCGTAATTCTGGGTTGGTTGTCAAGGTAACCTCGTCCAAATCGCCTACTGAACAAATCTTCCTGCTAGACAGAGTGATATATCTGTGCTCCAGACACAAGTCCAATCCCTAATGGACGTTGTTTCAGAAACAAGAATAGTGGTTGAGAAATGTCGTCAAGATATGAATGGTTTTGAAACCATACTATAGGACATTCGCTTCGTTGTTCAAGAGCAATGGCGGAAAAAATGTGGAGATCGTGCTGCTCCATCAGATTCTACAGCCTGAAACATTAGCACTTGGGTCAAATGATCTGTGCTTCTATACATCTGATGGTGCTTTTATCTGGAAGGACTGTAAACTTTATGCCAACAGGCCTTTTGTTGTATGGTTGGAATTTATTTTGTTGTGATACAACATTTACGATGCTACCTCAGGCTGCAGTAATTACGATGCTATTTTTGTATAGTGTAGGTTTATCTTAGTAATGTATTCGGCCGAAAGCTTCGTAGGAGCCCAACATGCCAACATTCGTCGGGCCCATTCCAATTGGGCTAAAAACGATTATGGGCTGAAATTGGCATGTAGCGCACTAAAAATATCTTGGCCTAAATCAGCATAAGCTTTCATATTTTTCTGGTAGGCCTGTGCCCATAGTGGGCCTTTAACATGCCTAAACATAATTTGGGCCCTCAGTAAAAATAGGCCATTTACAAGTGTAAATATCTCGAGCCCATAAAAACATGGGCCTTTAATAGACCGAAAGTGAGACTGGGCCCTGATTGTTCCAAATAACCCACTGGACTTAGCAGGCCGAAATGGTAGCCCATTTATGATGCGGATCTTTGACAGGCCGAAATTCGAATGGGCCGTAAATGCGCCGACCTAATACACGGGCCTTTAACAGGCCAGAACTTTAGTCGGGCTAGATTATCATCATTTTTATATGGGCCGTTAATGGGCCCGATATGACGTTGGGCCACATATGGCCCATGGTTTATGTCCGGCGTTAACAGGCCGAAAATGACAACAGGCCGAAAGTGGCCCAAAGCTATAGTGGGCCTCTAACAGGCCGAATGTTAGACATGGCCGAATATGACCCAAATCCTTCACGGTCATTTATGGGCCGAAAGTTTTGATGGCCTATAAATGGGCCCAAATGAAGCCGGACCTTTAACAGGCCGAAAATACACTAGGCCGTAATTCGGTCCAATTACTTAGCGGACTGTTAATGGGCCAGAAGTGACCATGGGCCGCGTTGATGACAAGTTTATGACAGGCCGTTGACAGGCCGATTTGACAGAGAATATTGGGCCTTTAGCTGGGCCGTCCCATTATGGTCTGCAGAATCTTGTGGGCCTTTAGCTGGGCCGGCCCATTGTGGTCCGCAAAATCTTGTGGGCCTTTAACTGGGCCGACCTATTATGGTCTGCAAAGTCATGTGGGCCTTTAGCTGGGCCGGCCCATTATGGTCCGCTAAATTTTGTGGGCCTTTAGCTGGGCCGACCCATTATGGTCCGCTAAATCTTATGGGCATTCGGTTGGGCCGGCCCATTTAAACTTTGTGGGCCACTTTTGGGCCGGTCCACGTGTTAACATATCAAAGGCCCATCTCGACCGTTGGATGAGTGACACCTGTGCCAATGCGGAGCTAACGCGTGGATCCGTCAGCCAATGAGAATTTTACACGTGGAAGATCGGCATTGGTCATGGCTGTTAACGGGATATCGGATCCAAAATCCGACCCGATAGCTTAACAACGTTCCGTTACGGTGGATGCCAAGTGTCGGTCACCCTTGACGAAAGCACTTCTGTGACATGCGATTTATCGTCATGGAAGTGGACACTTCCGTGATGATAATTTTGGCAATGTCATGGAACACTTCTACGACAGCACAGGTATGACTATCTTGTTTCTGTCATAAATTTGTCATGGATGTACATGCATGACAGAAAACGCGACCTACTATGAGAAACATGTATCATCACAGAAGTTTATTTTTTTGTAGTGTTCATCCAACCCTTCTAGGTATTTAAACAAAGGTAGGCATCCGTTGTTGCGTACATGATGCGATCTTCATCTATTGTCTTCAACTCCCATGCATGATGAAACTCGTGGTGAGGTTTCTTCAGTTGAGCGTACGAAGGATCAATCATGGCTGCTGCCAGGGTCAGCATTGAAGGCTGAGAGGAGGACACCAGGCTTGCCTTCTGGAGATCGAAGGGTTGGCCTACAACGAGGCCCATCTGACCCAAGACAATCCTGTCGTTCCTAAAGTCTACAGTAACGAATTTCACTCTTTCATCCTTGAGGAAGTTCTTAAAATCCTGGCACTCAACGTCGGCATGGCATATGTGGTAGACCAAGCACACATTATGTACACAAACTTGGATCACATCGGGCTTCTTCTTCTCTGCCTCCTTTAGAATCTTCTCGCTTTCCAGGACTGTGGTGTACTCAACATCTAGCCCAGTGACCCACTCATCCTTTGAACTTTCGAACATGCGTAGAAAGCGAGCAAGGCATGCTTCCACCGTCGTGGATCTACGGGTGTAGATGACGATGAACTCATCGCCGGTGATGGCTCTAACCTGGTACTCAGTGGCGATCATGGAGATTTGGGAGGCCATGGATTTTGGAGGCGGGTTAGGAGAAGTTGAACTGGTGTAATGTGAAAGGATGGGACGACTAGGAGCGAACTGTTGTAAGGTAGAGGCTGGGGACGAGTAGGGCATGCGAACGGCATGGGGTTGTTGGCTTGCCCATTTGATAAACGGCTGCATGCCCCCAAAGAGTTATCGAGTACTACCCACTAGATGTCATGTCTACTAGGCCCATATCGTAGGCCTAACGGTATAGCTTCTTCGTGTTCGCATGCCATGCCGGTGCGTGGATGTAACTTCACTTAATTCTGTCAACCGTCACGCCGCCCACGACCTTCGCCTCCCTCGCGCAATCGTGCCCTTTGAAACTTCGGACAGCTATAAATGAGCAATTTGTTTTGCCTATTCTGCATACATGATACTCCCTCTGGTCCTTTTTACTCCGCGTAAGATTTGTGTCAACTCAAAGTTTGCAAAGTATTTGACCAAATTTATACTAAAAATATCAATATCTACAATACCAAATATATATTTTATGAAACTACGTTTTATAATGAGTATAAAAATATTGATTTGACATTGTGAATGTTGATACATTTTTCTATAAGTTTGGTCAAAGTAGAGGTACATTGACTTCAGACAAAACAGTTTTTTGAACAGAAGAAAAAACTTATATGCACAATGCAGACTAGTTCACCTGTCCAGGTCTGTGCCATGTCCTATCTAGTCATCACAACAAGGTTAGCTATTAGAGTACTCTTATCAAGATAGACGGTGGAATAGTTTTTGTAGTCTACAAAAGTAGTCAATTAATGCTCCCATTCTTCACAAAAAAATGTGTTTACCAATGCATTATCGCATTGCATGCATGCATGAACACTAGTAAATGACAAAGATTTTTACATGCACTAGCAAGATGCTCGTGCGTTGCACGGAACATCAAGATCTTGTCGGAGAAAAGGATGAACGAGGGAAGGCCTTATCTGCAAATGTGGAGAGGAGTGCGGGTAAATTGTCATAGTTTCCTTCCTATCTGTTAGATATAGATCAGACGGCCTATATTGCAGGATGGCAGGCACACCATCATCACCAACTCTGCTTTTTATAAGAGTAGATATAAGAGTCGAGATAGAGAGTAGAGATTAGTTAGTATTCTCTTTAGGCTACTCATAGTACAAAGTATCATATACTAGTATCATGTGCACGATACTAGTGTATGATATGGGACTACCTTTATAGTGCCATGCATGACACAAAGTAGCATAGTATTTAACATGACACGGTATCTACCTATGTTACTCTAACCCCCCTCTCTTCTTTAATTCTTTGCCACATCAGCATGTTTGCTATTCCCATGTGCATGATACCAGTACCACATTACCACCACTATGGTCAGCCTTAATCATCGCATGCAATAATTTAGTGCACCTTGAAATTTGAACGCCTGCTTGACTCTCATTCTCCCTCCGGCAGTCCCACCACTCCACCCCGTGTGGAAAAAATATGCATGCATGACTCTCCTCCCCCCGCGCTCAACCAATCCATTGTGACCAGCAATATTTCCACCCCTCCCCTCCCCCGTAATTTACTCCAACAAATATGCCCACGTGGTTGTTACGTTAATGACGCAACATATCTTATGGGATGCTGCTTTAGTTACTTAACTGCGGGTGCATTGGGTCACTGACATGTGGGCCCAACATGCATCTGGCCCACAAGTCAGTGACGCAACTGCACCTGCACTTAAGTTAGTGAAGCTCAGTCCATATCTTGCATAGGTGTGC
The DNA here is from genome assembly GCF_018294505.1 of Triticum aestivum. Classification (NCBI taxonomy): domain Eukaryota; kingdom Viridiplantae; phylum Streptophyta; class Magnoliopsida; order Poales; family Poaceae; genus Triticum; species Triticum aestivum. The sequence continues at coordinate 293,623,296 of NC_057794.1, read as the reverse complement.
CATTGCTCGCTATAAAGATTGTGCCTCCCATGGCATTCGGCAGAACGCTCACGTCCATCGCTATCTCCTCCCCATCCCTCTCATGTCGACCACCATGGCATCGCCCCTCCCAAGCCCTAGGTATATCAAATCACGTAAACTCATAATATCGATCGTCATCGAATGTTAAGCGTGCGGACCCTACGGGTTCGAGAACTATGTAGACATGACTGAGACTCGTCTCTGGTCAATAACCAATAGCGGAACCTGGATGCTCATATTGGTTCCTACATATTCTACAGAGATCTTTATCGGTCAAACCGCATAGCAACATACATTTGTTCCCTTTGTCATCGGTATGTTACTTGCCCGAGATTCGATCGTGGTATCATCATACCTAGTTCAATCTCGTTATCGGCAAGTCTCTTTACTCATTCCGTAATGCAACATCCCGCAACTAACTCATTAGTCACATTGCTTGCAAGGCTTATAGTGATGTGCATTACCGAGAGGGCTTAGAGATACCTCTCCGACAATCGGAGTGACAAATCCTAATCTCAATCTATGCCAACTCAACAAACACCATCGGAGACACATGTAGAGCATCTTTATAATCACCCAGTTATATTGTGATGTTTGATAACACACAAGGTGTTCCTCTGGTATTCGGAAGTTGCATAATCTCATAGTCATAGGAACATGTATAAGTTATGGAGAAAGCAATAGCAATAAACTAAATGATCAAAGTGCTAAGCTAAAGGATGGGTCATGTCAATCACATTATTCTCTAATGATGTGACCCCATTCATCAAATGACAACTCATGTCTATGGCTAGGAAAGTTAACCATCTTTGATTAATGAGCTAGTCAAGTAGAGGCATACTAGGACATTCTGTTTGTTTATGTATTCACACATGTACTAAGTTTCCGGTTAATACAATTCTAGCATGAATAATAAACATTTATCATGATATAAGGAAATATAAATAACAACTTTATTATTGCCTCTAGGGCATATTTCCTTCAATACAAGTAGACAGTGACAAATGAGTTAAAAACATTTTCTGGTCCAATGCAAGCTGGCGAGGAGCGTACCAAGACTTTGGCGATTGCATAACATTCGACACAACTTACAAGACCAACAGATTTCATATGCCTTTGGGAGTGTTTGTTGGAACAAATCATCATTTGTAGTCAAAGACATTTGTTGTTGCCCTGATCAGAGACGAAGATGCAAACTCATTCAAGTGGTTGTTCGATACTGTCGGCGTTCCGGGAACGGGGGTCCCCAGACTTGCCTGCCTGCAGCCCATGGCATTTCTCTGCGAGCGGGCCTATACGGCCCATCTTCACCAGCAAGGACTCAAGACCCTCGCGAGGGGAAAAGCCTCGCGAGGCGGACGACACAAGACCTCCTCAGGAGCGGCCTCACCAGGATGGCTCGCGAGGGGCGGAGAGATCAAGGCCAGGAAAACTTGGCGAGGTTCTGGTGACGTGAGCCATGACGACCAAGGCCATACGGGCGCCAGCGCGCATAGTTGATACGTCTCCAACGTATATATAATTTTTGATTGCTCCATGCTATATTATCTACTGTTTTGGACATTATTGAGCTTTATTATACACTTGTATATTATTTTTGGGACTAACCTATTAACCGGAGGCCCAGCCCAGAATTGCTGTTTTTTTGCCTATTTTAGGGTTTCAAAGAAAAGGAATATCAAACGGAGTCCAAACGGAATGAAACCTTCGGGAACATGATTTTTGGAACGAACAAGATCCAGGAGACTTGGACCCTACGTCAAGCAACCAACAGGGAGGCCATGAGGTAGGGGGGGCGCGCCCTCCACCCTCGTGGGCCCCCTGTTGCTCCACCGACGTACTTCTTCCTCCTATGTATACCTACGTACCCCCAAACGACTAGATACGGAGTCAAAACCCTAATTCCACCGCCGTAACTTTCTGTATCCACGAGATCCCATCTTGGGGCCTGTTCCGGAGCTCCACCGGAGGGGGCATCGATCACGGAGGGCTTCTACATCAACACCATAGCCTCTCCGATGAAGTGTGAGTAGTTTACCTCAGACCTATGGGTCCATAGTTATTAGCTAGTTGGCTTCTTCTCTCTTTTTGGATCTCAATACAAAGTTCTCCCTCTCTCTTGTGGAGATCTATTCGATGTAATCTTCTATTCGATGAATTGTGGGTTTATGATCAAGTTTATCTATGAACAATATTTGAATCTTCTCTGAATTCTTTTATGTATGATTGGTTATCTTTGCAAGTCTCTTCGAATTATCAGTTTGGTTTGGCCTACTAGATTGATATTTCTTGCAATGGGAGAAGTGCTTAGCTTTGGGTTCAATCTTGCGGTGTCCTTTCCCAGTGACAGTAGGGGCAGCAAGGCACGTATTGTATTGTTGCCATCGAGGATAACAAGATGGTTTTTTTATCATATTGCATGAATTTATCCCTCTACATCATGTCATCTTGCTTAAGGCGTTACTCTGTTCTTATGAACTTAATACTCTAGATGCATGCTGGATAACGGTCGATGTGTGGAGTAATAGTAGTAGATGCGGGCATGAGTCAGTCTACTTGTCTTGGACGTGATGCCTATATACATGATCATACCTAGATATTCTCATAACTATGCTCAGTTCTATCAATTGCTCAACAGTAATTTATTCACCCACCATAAAATACCTATGCTCTTGAGAGAAGCCACTAGTGAAACCTATGCCCCCTGGGTCTATCTTCATCATATTAATCTTCCAATAGTTAGTCATTTTCATTGCTTTTATTTTACTTTGCATATTTATCATAAAAATACTAAAAATATTATCTTATCATATATATATATATATATATATATATATATCAGATCTCACTCTCGTAAGTGACCGTGTAGGGATTGACAACCCCATATCGTGTTGGTTGCGAGGATTTATTTGTTTTGTGCAGGTGCGAGGGACTCGCGCGTAGCCTCCTACTAGATTGATACCTTGGTTCTCAAAAACTGAGGGAAATACTTACGCTACTTTGCTGCACCACCCTTTCCTCTTCAAGGGAAAACCAACGCAAGTGCTCAAGAGGTAGCAAGAAGGATTTCTGGCGCCGTTGCCGGGGAGGTCTACGCAGAAGTCAAACATACCAAGTACCCATCACAAACCCTTATCTCCCGCATTACATTATTGGCCATTTGGCTCTCATGTTCCTCTCCCCCACTTCATCCTTGCCGTTTTATTCGCCATCTCTCTGTCTATCCTCCCTCTCTTTCTCTATTTGCCTCTATTTGCCCGTTTCTTATTTGCTTGTGTGTTGGATTGCTTGCTTGTCACGATGGCTCAAGATAACACTAAATTGTGTGACTTTACCAATACCAACAACAATGATTTTATTAGCACTCCGATTGCTCCTCTTACCGATGCTGAATCTTGTGAAATTAATGCTGCCTTGTTGAATCTTGTCATGAAAGATCTGTTTTCCGGCCTTCCTAGTGAAGATGTCGCTACTCATCTAAATAGCTTCATTGATTTGTGTGATATGCAAAAGAAGAAAGATGTGGATAATGATATTTTTAAATTGAAGCTATTTCCTTTTTCGCTTAGAGATCGTGCTAAAACTTGGTTTTCGTCTTTGCCTAAAAATAGTATTGATTCTTGGAATAAGTGCAAAGATGCTTTTATCTCTAAGTATTTTCCTCCCGCTAAGATCATCTCTCTTAGAAACGATATTATGAATTTTAAGCAACTTGATCATGAACATGTTGCACAAGCTTGGGAGAGGATGAAATTAATGATACGTCATTGCCCTACTCATGGTTTCAATTTGTGGATGATTATACAAAACTTTTATGCCAGATTGAATTTTCCTTCTAGAAATTTTTCAGATTCGGCCGCGGGAGGCACTTTTATGGAAATCACTTTAGGAGAACCTACTAAACTCCTAGATAATATTATGGTTAATTATTCTCAATGGCGCACTGAAAGATCTACTAATAAGAAAATGCATGCGATAGAAGAAATTAATGTTTTGAGTGGAAAGATGGATGAACTTATGAAATTATTTGCTAATAAAAGTGTTTCTTCTGATCCTAATGATATGCCTTTGTATACTTTGATTGATAATAATAATGAATCTATGGATGTGAATTTTGTTGGTAGGAACAATTTTGGTAACAACGCGTATAGAGGAAACTTTAATCCTAGGCCTTATCCTAGTAATTCTCTAATAATTATGGTAATTCCTACAATAATGCTTATGGAAATTTTAATAAGATGCCCTCTGATTTTTAATCTAATATTAAAGAATTTATTACTTCGCAAAAGAATTTCAATGCTTTGATTGAAGAAAAATTGCTTAAGATTGATGAGTTGGCTAGGAACGTTGATAGAATTTCTCTTGATATTGATTCTTTGAAACTTAGATCTATTCCTCCTAAGCATGATATCAATGAGCCTCTCAAAGCCATGAGAATTTCCATTGATGAGTGCAAAGAAAGAACCGCTAGGATGCGTGCTAAGAAAGATTCCTTTATAAGAGGGTGTTCTTCTAGTTTCCATGATAATAAAGATGAAGATCTAAAAGTTATTGATGTGTCCCCTATGAAATCTTTGTTTTGCAATATGAATCTTGATAATGATGGGACTGAATATGATCCACCTTTACCTAGAAGGCGTTCCAAAAATTCAGAGTTTTTAGATCTTGATGCTAAATTTGATAAAAGTGGGATTGAAGAGATCAAAACTCTAGATGTTAATGAACCTACTATTTTGGATTTCAAGGAATTTAATTATGATAATTGCTCTTTGATAGATTGTATTTCCGTGTTGCAATCCGTGCTAAATTCTCCTCATGCTTATAGTCAAAATAAAGCTTTTACCAAACATATCGTTAATGCTTTGATGTAATCTTATGAAGAAAAACTTGAGTTGGAAGTTTCTATCCCTAGAAAACTTTATGATGAGTGGGAACCTACTATTAAAATTAAAATTAAAGATCATTAATGCTATGCTTTGTGTGATTTGGGTGCTAGTATTTCCACGATTCCAAAAACTTTGTGTGATTTGTTAGGTTTCCGTGATTTTGATGATTGCTCTCTAAACTTGCACCTTGCGGATTCCACTATTAAGAAACCTATGGGAAGAATTAATGATGTTATTATTGTTGCAAATAGGAATTATGTGCCCGTAGATTTTATCGTTCTTGACATAGATTACAATCCTTCATGTCCTATTATTCTTGGTAGACCTTTCCATAGAACGATTGGTGCAATTATTGATATGAAGGAAGGAAATATTAGATTCCAATTTCCGTTAAGGAAAGGCATGGAACACTTTCCTATAAAGAAAATTAAATTACCTCATTAATCTATTATGAGAGCCACTTATGCATTGCCTACCAAAGATGGCAATACCTAGATCTATCCTTGCTTTTTATGCCTAGCTAGGGGCGTTAAACGATAGCGCTTGTTGGGAGGCAACCCAATTTTATTTTTATTCCTTGCTTTTTTCTCCTGTTTAGTAATAAATAATTTATCTAGCCTCTGTTTTGTTTGTGTTTTTTGTGTTTAATTATTGTTTGTGCCAAGTAGAACCGTTGGGAAGACTTGGGGAAAGTCTTGTTAATCTTGCTGTAAAAAACAGAAACTTTAGCGCTCACGAGAACTTCTGCCATTTTTTTGGAAAGTGATATTTAGTTAATTCTTTTTTCAGATGATTAATAGATAAATTCCTCACGTCCAGAAATTTATTTTAGAATTTTTGGGGTTCCAGATCTTGAGCTAGCTACAGATTACTACAGACTGTTCTGTTTTTGACAGATTCTGTTTTTCGTGTGTTGTTTGCTTATTTTGATGAATCTATGGCTAGTAAAATAGTTTATAAACCATAAAAAAGTTGGAATACAGTAGGTTTAACACCAATATAAATAAAGAATGAGTTCATTACAGTAACTTGAAGTGGTCTTTTGTTTTCTTTCGCTAACGGAGCTCACAAGATTTTCTACTTTAAGTTTTGTGTTGTGAAGTTTTCAAGTTTTGGGTAAAGATTTGATGGACTATGGAACAAGGAGTGGCAAGAGCCTAAGCTTGGGTATGCCCATGGAACCCCCAATATAATCTAAGGACACCTAAAAGCCAAAGCTTGGGGATGCCCCGGAAGGCATCCCCTCTTTCGTCTACTTCTATCGGTAACTTTACTTGGAGCTATATTTTTATTCACCACATGATATGTGTTTTGCTTGGAGCGTCTTGTATGATTTGAGTCTTTGATTTTTAGTTTACCACAATCATCTTTGCTGTACACACCTTTTGAGAGAAACACACATGATTCGGAAATTATTAGAATACTCTATGTGCTTCACTTATATCTTTTGAGTTATATAGTTTTGCTCTAGTACTTCACTTATATCTTTTAGAGCACAGTGGTGGATTTCCTTTATATAAACTATTGATCTCTCATGCTTCACTTAGATTATTTTGAGATTCTTAAATAGCATGGTAATTTGCTTAAATAATCCTAATATGCTAGGTATACAAGATTAATAATAAAATTCTCTTATGAGTGTGTTGAATACTAAGAGAAGTTTGATGCTTGATGATTGTTTTGAGATATGGAGGTAGTGATATTAAAGTTGTGCTAGTTGAGTAGTTGTGAAATTGAGAAGTACTTGTGTTGAAGTTTGCAAGTCCCATAGCATGCACGTATGGTAAACGTTATGTAACAAATTTGAAACATGAGGTGTTCTTTGATTGTCCTCCTTATGAGTGGCGGTCAGGGACGAGCGATGGTCTTTTCCTACCAATCTATCCCCCTAGGAGCATGCACATAGTGCTTGGTTTTTGATGACTTGTAGATTTTTGCAATAATTATGTGAGTTCTTTATGACTAATGTTGAGTCCATGGATTATACACACTCTCACCCTTCCATCATTGCTAGCCTCTTCGGTACCGTGCATTGCCCTTTCTCACATTGAGAGTTGGTGCAAACTTTGCCGATGCATCCAAACCCCGTGATATGATACAGTCTTTCACACATAAACCTCCTTATATATTCCTCAAAACAGCCACCATACCTACCTATTATGGCATTTCCATAGCCATTTCGAGATATATTGCCATGCAACTTTCCACCATCCCGTTTATCATGACACGTTCATCATTGTCATATTGCTTTGCATGATCATGTAGTTGACATCGTATTTGTGGCAAAGCCACCGTTCATAATTTTTCATACATGTCACACTTGATTCATTGCATATCCTGGTACACCGCCGGAGGCATTCATATAGAGTCATACCTTGTTCTAGTATCGGGTTGTAATCATTGAGTTGTAAATAAATAGAAGTGTGATGATCATCATTTAATAGAGCATTGTCCCAAAAAAAAGAGAAAGGCCAAAAAATCAATAAAATAAAAAGGTACAATGCTACTATCTTTTTTCCACACTTGTGCTTGAAAGTAGCACCATGATCTTCATGATAGAGAGTCTCTTGTTTTGTCACTTCCATATACTAGTGGGAATTTTTCATTATAGAACTTGGCTTGTATATTCCAACAATGGGCCTCCTCAAGTGCCATAGGTCTTTGTGAGCAAGCAAGTTGGACGCACACCCACTAGTTTCTTTTGTTGAGCTTTCATAAATTTATAGCTCTAGTGCATCCGTTGCATGGCAATCCCTACTCCTTGCATTAACATCAACCGATGAGCATCTCCATAGCTCATTGATTAGCCTCATTGATGTGAGACTTTCTCCTTTCTGTCTTCTCCACATAACCCCCATCATTATACTCTATTCCACCCATAGTGCTATATCCATGGCTCACGCTCATGTATTGCGTGAAGGTTTATAAAGTTTGAGATTACTAAAGTATGAAACAATTGCTTGGCTTGTCATCAGGGTTGTGCATGATGAGAGCATTCTTGTGCGATGAAAATGGAGCATGACTGAACTATATGATTTTGTAGGGATGAACTTTCTTGGGCCATTATTTTGAGAAGACATAATTGCTTAGTCAGTATGCTTGAAGTATTATTATTTCTATGTCAATATTAAACTTTTATCTTGAATCTTTCGGATCTGAATATTCGTGCCACAATTAAGAAGAATTACATCAAAATTATGCCTAGTAGCATTCCACATCAAAAATTCTGTTTTTATCATTTACCTACTCGAGGACGAGCATGAATTAATCTTGGGGATGCTTGATACGTCTCCAACGTATCTATAATCTTTGATTGCTCCATGCTATATTATCTACTGTTTTGGACATTATTGGGCTTTATTATACACTTTTATATTATTTTTGGGACTAACCCATTAACCGGAGGCCCAGCCCAGAATTGCTGTTTTTTTGCCTATTTTAGGGTTTCAAAGAAAAGGAATATCAAACGGAGTCCAAACGGAATGAAACCTTCGGGAACATGATTTTTGGAATGAACAAGATCCAAGAGACTTGGACCCTACGTCAAGCAACCAACAGGGAGGCCACGTGGTAGGGGGGCGCGCCTACCCCCCCAGGCACGCCCTCCACCCTCGTGGGCCCCCTGTTGCTCCACCGACATACTTCTTCCTCCTATATATACCTACGTACCCCCAAACGACCAGATATGGAGCCAAAACCCTAATTCCACCGCCGTAACTTTCTGTATCCACGAGATCCCATCTTGGGGCCTGTTTCGGAGCTCCGTCGGAGGGGACATCGATCATGGAGGGCTTCTACATCAACACCATAGCCTCTCCGATGAAGTGTGAGTAGTTTACCTCAGACCTACATGTCCATAGTTATTAGCTAGATGGCTTCTTCTCTCTTTTTGGATCTCAATACAAAGTTCTCCCCCTCTGTTGTGGAGATCTATTCAATGTAATATTCTTTTGTGGTGTGTTTGTTGAGACCGATGAATTGTGGGTTTATGATCAAGTTTATCTATGAACAATATTTGAATCTTCTCTGAATTCTTTTATGTATGATTGGTTATCTTTGCAAGTCTCTTCGAATTATCAGTTTGGTTTGGCCTACTAGATTGATATTTCTTGCAATGGGAGAAGTGCTTAGCTTTGGGTTCAATCTTGCGGTGTCCTTTCCCAGTGACAGTAGGGGCAGCAAGGCACGTATTGTATTGTTGCCATCGAGGATAACAATATGGGTTTTTATCATATTGCATGAATTTATTCCTGTACATCATGTCATCTTTCTTAAGGCGTTACTCTGTTCTTATGAACTTAATACTCTAGATGCATGCTGGATAGCGGTTGATGTGTGGAGTAATAGTAGTAGATGCAGGCAGGAGTCGGTCTACTTGTCTCGGACATGATGCCTATATACATGATCATCCCTAGATATTCTCATAACTATGCTCAATTCTGTCAATTTGTCAACAGTAATTTGTTCACCCACCATAAAATACCTATGCTCTTGAGAGAAGCCACTAGTGAAACCTATGCCCCCCGGGTCTATCTTCATCATATTAATCTTCCAATAGTTAGTTATTTTCATTGCTTTTATTTTACTTTGCATCTTTATCATAAAAATACCAAAAATATTATCTTATCATATCAATCAGATCTCACTCTCGTAAGTGACCGTGTAGGGATTGACAACCCCTTATCGCGTTGGTTGTGAGGATTTATTTGTTTTGTGCAGGTGCGAGGGACTCGCGTGTAGCCTCCTACTGGATTGATACCTTGGTTCTCAAAAACTGAGGGAAATACTTATGCTACTTTGCTGCACCACCCTTTCCTCTTCAAGGAAAAACCAACGCAAGTGCTCAAGAGGTAGCAACAGTGTCCTTATTTCCTCTTTGGTGCTAAGGGAGCAGGCGCAGGTGCGGAGTACCAAGGTGCCAAGCAAAGGTTTCCATACCGACGCAATGAGACCAAGACCAGCTGGACGGCAGGACGGAGGTCACCATGGATCCCAAGGCAGCGTCACCACTAGAGCTTTTGGCAGACGAAGACTGCTTTTGTCAGGATAAGCTATACTAGCTGTCCCCTTTCAAATTGGCTGTTGTTGGCTCCCTTCCCGCTCAATATTTGGGGAGAGGACCAGGGCCTCTATAAATAGGACTAGCCCCCACCATAGCTAGGAGGAGGACGGATCGAGAGAGACCGGAGCTACCACAAGTTCACCGAGCACAAGAACACCTCTCCTCAGGAGGCTGTTCTTCCCCTTTGGACTGTTCATCCTCAGCCCAAGAGGCAATCCACCACCACACACTGGAGTAGGGTATTACACCACAACGGTGGCCCGAACCAGTATAAATCTTGTGTCTTTTGTGTTGCGAGTTCATCGAGTTAGCCCGTAAGACCTTAGCGAAGTTTGGACGTGTATCGGTAGGGGGAGATCTCTGCGCGCATCCCAGTGTTTGCACCTTGTGGGTTTTGCCGGAACCCGTGATCCGACATTTGGCGCGCCAGGTAGGGGTGCGCCAGAGTTTTTCTTCCGACGATTCGCGCTCCACCATCTTTGCGCCCATTCTCCACGGCTGGCACCGCCCCGTCGGCTGGATCTACGGGTGCCCATAGTGGCGCTCGGGGGCTCCGAGCCCTTGCTCCCGCCTTGCGGCAGGTGAAGTGGCCACCCAAGTTCAAGCCGGAGATGTCACCGCGCTACGATGGCGCGGCGCACCCATCGGCTTTCCTGCTGGCGTATGAGGAAGCCGTCCTTAAGGCCGGGGGCGATGACAAGGTCATGGCCAACTGGCTTCCCATGGCCCTCACTGGCGCACTGTGCGCCTAGCTGCTCAACCTCCCTGGATCCACGATGGCGTCCTGGGAGGAGTTGTGCGGCCTCTTCGTTGCACGCTATGGGGTGCCGGCGCACCATGCGGTTGCGGCCCTCCTCGGCGGCTCGCAAGCACCACCCTCAAATCGTCATGTCAAGCCGTTCTTTCACCAGCTCGGCGCTACTTCCAAGTACCCCGTGGCTCCGCCGGGCTGGGCCGCGCCCGAGGCCGACCTCACCTTCGACTCAGGGGATCATCCCACCTCCACCGCCGGCTCGGGTGCGCTCCCAATGCTTTGCACGCCCACCATCTGCCACTTGTCCATCACCAAGACACTCATCGACAGCGGCGCCGGCCTCAACATGCTCTCCGTCGAGGCCTTCAGCCTTCTTCACGTACCGTTCGAGTGGCTCCGCCCAAGCAAGCCTTTCTCAGGGGTTGGTGGAGGCTCCGCCTGCTCCCTGGGGCAGATCCGCCTCCCCATGACCTTCGGCATGCGCGACAACTACCGCACCGAGCTCGTCGACTTCAACATCGCCCACATCGGCCTCCCATATAACGCCATCCTCGGGTACCAAGCTCTAGCCCAGTTCATGGCAGCAACCCATCTGGCTTACAACCTCATGAAGATGTTGGGGAGTGAGGGTGTCCTCACCATCAAGGGGGACGCCAAGGAAGCCTTGATGATGCTCAAGCTCGCCATCAAGCTCGCCGCAGCAGCGCAGCCCTCCGACTCGGATACCTCCAAGGCCAAGGGAGCCACACCAACCAAGAAGAAGCAGTTTTTCACTCAGGACAAGGCAGAAACCAAGCGAGTGCTAGTCGAGGAGGATGGGTCCTCAGGGGCAACCTTTACCATTGGCGCCAACCTTGAGCCTGGTCAGGAGGAGGCGTTGGTGAAGTTCTTGCGTGCAAACAAGGAAGTGTTCTCTTGGGAGCCCGATCAGCTGGTGGGGGTCCCAATAGAGGTGATAGAGCACCACCTAAAGGTGTGCCCCAACGTACGCCCCGTGAAGCAAAAGGCGAGGCGGCAGTCCACGGAGAAGCAAGCTTTCATGCATCATCCAAGAAACCCACAAGCTGGAGGCTGCGGGTGTCATTCGCGAGGTTCGGTACCCCGAGTGGCTGGCAAACCCCGTCGTCGTCCCCAAGAAAGGCGGGAAGGAGCGGATGTGCGTCGACTTCACCAACCTCAACAGGGCCTGCCCCCAAGATCCGTTCCCGCTTCCACGCATCGACCAGATCGTCGACTCCACTACCGAGTGCGACTTGCTGTGCTTCCTGGATGCGTTCTCAAGATATCACCAGATCAAGATGGTGGTAGAAGATGTGGAGAAGACAACCTTGCTGACCCCGTGTGGGGTGTACTGCTACACTTGCATGCCCTTCAGACTACGCAACACAGGCACAACCTTCCAGTGCCTTTTGCACATCGCCTTGGGTTGGCATCTCGGGAGGAACGCTGAAGCCTACGTCGACGACATCGTGGTGAAGTCTCAGGAGGCGAGGACCCTGATCCAAGACCTGGATGAGTCCTTTGAAAGCCTCCGCCAGGTAGACTTGTGGCTCAACCCGAAGAAGTGCGTGTTTGACGTCCCTTCCAACAAGATGCTGGGCTTCCTTGTGTCCCACAGGGGGATCGAGGCCAACCCAGAGAAGGTCAAGGCCAGTGAACACATGAGTCCACCGCAAACCCTCAAGGAAATGCAGAAGCTTGCTGGACGGGTGACTGCGTTGGGACGTTTTATTTCCAAGCTGGGAGAGCGTGCCCTACCCTTCTTCAAGCTAATGAAAAAGAAGGGCCCATTTGAGTGGACCTCGGAGGCCGACCGAGCATTTCAAGACCTCAAGAGATACCTGACTAGACCCCAGTGATGGTGGCGCCGCGACCTCTCGATCCCCTAGTGCTCTATCTTGCCGCCACTCCCTACTCCGCCAGCGCGGCTCTAGTGGCGGTTCGGGAAGAACACCAAGCCAAGGGTGCGTCGCGCCGAGCTACACCCCCAGTAGAGACGATGCAAGGCCAGGAGGGCGCCACAAGGGCCGCCGCCGCAGCAGAAGAGCAAGCTCAGCTGGACGATACTCTCAAACCCACAAAGGTCTCGTCAAGCGATCAAGCCGTCGGCGTTCTCGGAACGGGGGTCCCCAGACTTGCCTGCCTGCGGCCTGCGGCGTGGCTCAGATGGGGGCCCAGTGCGGCCCGTCTTCATCAGCCCAAGCTCAAGACCCTCGTGAGGGGCCAAGCCTCGCGGGGCGGACGACAGGAAGCTTCCTCAAGAGCGGCCTCATCAGGCAGGCTCACGAGGAGGCGGAGAGATCAATGCGAGGGTACCTCGCGAGGATCCCATGACGCAAGCCATGACGATCAAGGCCAGGCGGGTGCCAGGCGAGCGCCGGCCTGCACAGGGTCCTTGTTTCCCCTTAGGTGCAAAGGGGGCAAGCACAGGCCAAGGTATCACGCAAAGGTTACCATTCCGGTGCAACGAGACCAAGACCAGCCGGACGGCAGGACGGAGGTCACCATGGAGCCCAAGACGGCGTCATCACCAGTGCTTTTGGCAGCCGAAGACCACCTTTGGTCAAGATAACTTGTACCAGATGTTCCCCTTCAAAATGGTCAATTGTTGGCGCCCTTCCCGCTCAATTATTCGGGGAGAGGCCCAGGGCCTCTATAAATAGAGCTAGCCTCCACAAAGGAAAGGGGGGGAAGAGAGAGAAAGAGATCTAGTAGAACCCTAGCAGAGAGAGAGAGGCGATGAAACTCACCCTAGCTGTTCACCGCACCAGCTCCAGAACACCCCTCGCGAGGCTGTTCTTCCCTTGTACTATTCATCATCAGCCCCTGAGGCAATCCACCACACCACACACTGGAGTAGGGTATTACACCACAACGGTGGCCCGAACCAGTATAATCCTCGTGTCTCTTGTGTTGTTCATCATTTTCATCTTAGTTCGCACGAGAGGATCGGACGTAGATCGGTAGGGAAGAGATCTCCGTGCGCACCCCAGTGTTCGAACCTCGAGGGTCCGCCGGAACCCGAAATCCGACATTTGGCGCGCCAGGTAGGGGTGCGCCGGAGTCCTTCTTCCTCCGCGTCGCGTTCCACCGCTTCGCCACCCAGATGTCAAGCAACCCGGCTGCCAACGCCGACCGCTGGGCAGCGTGGCCCGCCCACGCCATGCTACCGTCTCAGGGCGACCTCAACCTTGCGCCTTAGGCAGCTCGCACTCCACAGGGCGCTGCGGGATGCGGGCGACGCGGCCAGACGCCGCCTGCCCTCACACCAAGGCAGGTGCGGGCCGCCGCAAGGGCCTCAAACCACACCGCTGCCACGGCGCCATACACCCGACGGGAGCAGGCAAACTCCAGGGCCACGCTCACGGTGGCCCGAGAGCTACTACGGTGCCGTTTGCTGGAAGGCGACCACGACATGTTGTTGGAGTGAGTGGCCGAGCTCCTAGACGCCGCTGCCTCAGGAGCGCCCCCTTTCTGCATCCAGCTGCCGCCCCAGATCCAAGACAGGTCACACGACAGCATTCTGCGCGCCCACGCGATTTCAGGCGGGCCCTAGGGCCGGTCCAGCGCCAACACCTCCGCCAGCACTGGGCGGCTGATCGCGCCGGCCCCTTCCTAGGACGGCGAAGGGATGCGTGTCGCGGCCTTTGGCCTCGGCGGACCACCGCGTCATCACATACAAGGCGACACCCCAAGCTAGACTATGTGGCATACGGGGCGCTACAGTGAGGTCCACGAGGTGGTCACCCCGGAGGCCTATGTACCCTGCATGGTGGATCAAGGGCGCGACCTGGAAGGAGGTCACGACAGCCAAGCTCTTTCAGGAACCCTAAGAGAGCATCGACAATCGTGCCGACAGCAGCAACTATCGGGTACCACTCATCCCTCAGGATCAAGCTTACGCTAACCATGGGTCGCAGGAGGTACAGGTCGCCGCAGCGGATGGCTGCCCCAACGCTGCAGCCTCTTATCCCTCAGGAGGAGGGTGCAGGGAGCTGCAAAAAAGGGGCCGAGATCCGGACTCACCCTCGCGGCGGTCGGGCCAAGGTGTTCTCAGGAGGCAGGCCCTCCGCCGGAGAGGTGCCCCATGGCCTGCCCCCGGTGGAGGACCCGTGGTCGTCGAGGGAACTTCTGGCGACCGCTCTACCCCATTGGCATCGTCCTTGGTTTCCGGTCGCCGTCAATGGCGACAGAGTGAGGCGCAAGGCGGGGCCCTCGTCTGGCGATATGAAGCAATGTCGGTACAAGTGAAGAAGGCCCAGTGCCTGTGAAGCTCGCCGCCCGTGACACTCTCACGTAATAATGAGTGGGGCTGTACATGCCTCGGAGTCTCAGGAGCGCCAGCCTCAGGCCCTGGGGCTCCCACCCACGCCCAGTGGCAGCACTTAGCTCTGAGCTGGTGAGAAGACGTCGAAGACTAGACTAGGTGCTGGACGCGTCTTTTTTTGCTTTTCTTATGCCTTCTTTCCTTTTTGCTTCTTCCTTGTGGGCAATTTTCTTCGGTTGGATTTAAGTTGGATTTGAGTTCGAAGCTTGCGTGCATTTGGGGAGGGGGTGTTTAGTCTCGTTTGAGCAATCTCTCGCGTTTTGGTTTTGGCTTTGTGTCCAAGGTTAACATTGGCTGCCCCCCCTCGCGAGCCCCTCACGAGCCGGGCCGGGCTAGGCACATTCACAACCAGGACCGCTGTCTCCGCACCCTCTCCGGAGGTCCTCATCACAGGATCCACAAGTTAATCAAAAGACACCGAGGAGCAGCGACCCCCGCAGGCCCGCTCAGGACTCGTCGGGGTCGGAAGGTACACAAGTCAGCTGACCCATCACCGGGCCGTCAGCTACGTTCACACACAACATCACGCTTACCAGAGTACTAAGTGCAAACCTTTACATGCGGGGATTCCCCTCCCAAAATGCTCTTACATCCTTCAGGGCCAAGCCCGAACTTTCTTTGTGCAGGTTAAGCGGCAGTAACGCGTGGTCAGTCGGACATATCACTCACCGCGTCTTGGGCGTCCTCAGAGGCATCACTGGCGCCGTCGGCATTCCCGCTGCCGGCGGCGACATCTCCATCAGCGCCAGGCTCATCCACAACATCGCCTTCATTGGCGCCCACAACCACGCCGTCGTCATCGGACGCAAAGGCCCTGACGAGGGTGTCCACATTGTCCTCCACCCACCGCGCCAGGTCGCCCCGGACGGCAATGGGCACGGGTGCGATGGCAGCGTCGAAGTCGGAGTGGGGGTCCCTGTCCTGCAGATGGCTGAAGACGCGGGAGAAGGCACGCCCAAGCAAGGCTCGGCTCCTCTCTTCGACAAGCCAATGGGACCTCTCGGACCAGTTCTCCAGAAGCGTCACCACATCGGTGAAAAATTGGAGGTTGCCGGCGTAGTTGACCTCGTGCGGCTCCCTAGCGGCAGCCTCGCAGATGTAGCCCAAAGCTGTGTTGGCCCTCTCTCAGAGCATTTGAAGCATGGGAGCGTGCACGTGCTCCAGAACCCGCCGCTGACGGAGCTTGTCCTCACTCCGCTGCACGACGGCCTCGGCGTCATCAACCCTCTGTTGAGGAAGAAGCAGCTCCGCCTAGGAAGAGGACAGCTCCGCCTGCGCCGCACCAAGGGTGGCTGCGGAGGAATTCGCACACCGCGTCTCTTCAACCAACTTGGCCTTGATGGCCGCTGTCGTGCCCTCAGCCTCGGCCCCGATCAACATCAACCTCGCCTTGTGTTTGCGCTCGAGGACCGAGCGAGCTCCCGCCACATGGCGGTCGACCTCTTCCTGGACCTGGGCTTCGCGCGCCGCAACGTCGTCCTCCGCCTGGGCCGTCAGGCGCTCCCTCGTCTCCAACCGCTCCAGCTCAAGGCTGCGCTCGGCAGCCTCGAGCGTCAGCGCCTCCTCGCGCCTCTGGAGCTCCGCCCGGTCGACGGCGGCCTCCTGCATCGACTCAAGGGCCGCATGGCGCAGCTCTATTTGCTGCTCCAGGGAGTTGCTCCGAGCTTTGAGCTCCCATACGCGCTCTTCCGAATCCTTGCGTCGTCGGTCTGCCTCCCGAGCCTCCTCGACGGCCCAGGAGCAGGCCTCCCGCGAAGCCACCAGCGACGCTTCGACCTTCGCGTTGTCAAGGTCACGTTGATGACACGCGAGGGCAATGGCGACCTTCAGCTTGCGCCTCTCCTCAACAAGGTGCAGGCCTTCAGCCTCGAGGCGCGCATGCTCGGCAGCAAGCTCTGCTCCGACCTGGTTCACCACGTCCGCCGCCCCCTGGAGGAACTCTTCACGAAGGGCACGACGCTCCCGAGCGCGCCTGAGCACATCTTCCACATCACCCTCTTCCGCTGGAGCATGCAGAGGGCCCCGAGGTGGTAAGTCCCCTCTAGGCGTGGGGCAGGGGGCTGCCGCCCCAGCCGTCGCTGGATGGACCGCCCTAAGAGTCCGGCCCGGCGTCGATCCACCCACGGAGGTGGAGCCAAGGACATACCTCAGCCATTCGCCTTCTATGACCAGAGAAGGGGCGCGGGGCAAGCCTGACGTGCCCCAAGAAGGCTCACGAAGAAAGGGTGTCGGGCGAGCAAGATCGAGGCGCCCTATGAAGCAGATCACTCCACCAACTAGTCCAACGGCGAGGACGCCACCCGAGCTCGGCGGACCTAGAGCCAGCAAAGGAGGCGAAGCTACGGGGGGCGGCTCCTGGGTCGACTCGGCGGACTCAGCAAGGTGGGACCTGAAGGGCCACAATCAGCCACAAGGATAACAGAGCAAATGAGCAGGGAAAGAAGAAGGCTTACTCGTCCATGGCAAAGTACTTCCTGCGCTTCAACAAGAGGCAAGGGCGGTCGCTGCCGCCTGAGGCCTCCTTCCTCTTTCGAAGGGCCTCGAAGTCTACACGAAACTGACCCAAGCGCTGGGGCGGGGGTCGGCCTGGGACGCAGAAGAAGCCTCAGGATTGTCGGTGCCGGAGGAGTCAGCTTTGGGGGCACCACCGGGCGTCGCCTCGCGAAGAACGGCTGGGGGCTCGGGAGCCCCGGCCTCAGGAGCCAAAGGCCAAAACCCTGCATCAACCACCGCCCCAGGGCGGGCCTCGGGAGACGTCGCCTCCGAGGCTTCACGCGGCGCCACCACCTCGACATCAGCCACTTCAGCTCCCGTCGACTCTCTCCCCGCTCTGTCGCCTGAGGAGGGACCACTGTGGGTGGCAGGGGGAACAACCACGACAACTGGGTTCTCGCGCGGCCCCGTGAGGCCAGCCGGGCGCAGCCCCCACTCATCGAAGCTGGGCATCTGCTTCATGAAATCAGCCATGCCGGAACAAAGGTACAGAAGGACGCCACCGCTTCGTAGGCTGCCTGGGGAAGGATCACCAGTCATGACCCAAAGCACCGTCCGCAGCACTTCGGGCGCCAAATCCTCCTCCTGAAGCCGTATGCGGTCTCCGCGCCCCGCAAAGTCCCACATCCGGCGAGAGTGGCGCTGGAGAGGAGCAACACAACACAGAAGGAACTCCCTCACCACCTTGGGCGCTGTCACATTGTGCGCTCTCAAACTTTCGAAGCGGCGCCAGACAAAAGCGAGCCGGGGGCTTGCGAGCGGTTCTTGACCCCAGCCTGGGTTGGGAACAGCAGGCAAGGTCGGGTGCGACAGTAAGGGGCTCGGCACCCCTACGTCCACGTACAGCCACCGCTCTCTGAACCTAGCCTGAGAAGGCGGAAGGCTGAAGTCAATCCCTGAAGCAGCCGTCTCAGGCACGGCGAAGAAGCTTACACATCCCGAGCACTGGGTGGGATCACTCAGGCGCAGAGAAAAGAAGTGGCGCGGTAGGGCAACAGAAGGAGGGATGCCTATCATCGCCTCGCACATGAAAGTAAAGACAGCCAAAAGGGTAATGGACTCTGGCCCGAGGTGCATCATGTGAATCTGATAATGGGAGAGCACGACATTAAAGAAAGCAGAAAAGGGGGGAACCAGGCCCGCCCATAAGGCATTGGCAAAGAATCGGACCTCCGTGACGGTCCTAGCAAGAAAGGCGCGGGATGCGGGCCAAACTGTGGTTCGACCGCACTCGTTGAAGATGGAAGCAAGGGCAAAGTGGACCTTGTCCAAAGCTTCCGGGTTGAGTATGATTGACCGATCGACGGCGGGGGCCGCCAATGGAGGTGCGCAGGACGAAGGCGCATGCTTCTTCCCCCTTCCCTTCTTCGTCGGCGCCATGGCATTGGGGAAGGGGAAGAGCTCGAGCCGGATTGGCGGCGGAGGTTAGAGCTCGGAGGAGAAGGAAAGGTAGGAGGCGAGCGGGCAGCCAAAGGAGGAACAACTGTGCGCAACTATGTTTCCCCTTTGGTGCAAAGGGGGCAAGCACAGGCCAAGGTATCAGGCAAAGGTTACTATTCCGGTGCAACGAGACCAAGACCAGCCGGACGACAGGACGGAGGTCACCGTGGAGCCCAAGACGGCGTCATCACTAGTGCTTTTGGCAGCCGAAGACCACCTTTGGTCAGGATAACTTGTACCAGATGTTCCCCTTCAAAATGGCCAATTGTTGGCGCCCTTCCCGCTCAATTATTTGGGGAGAGGCCCAGGGCCTCTATAAATAGAGCTAGCCTCCACAAAGGAAAGGGGGGGAGAGAGAGAGAGAGAGAGATCTGGTAGAACCCTAGCAGAGAGAGAGGCGACGGAACTCACCCTAGCAGTTCACCGCACCAGCTCAAGAACACCCCTCGTGAGGCTGTTCTTCCCATGTACTATTCATCATCAGCCCCTGAGGCAATCCACCACATCACACACTGGAGTAGGGTATTACACCACAACGGTGGCCCGAACCAGTATAATCCTCGTGTCTCTTGTGTGGTTCATCATTTTCATCTTAGTTCGCACGAGAGGATCGGACGTAGATCGGTAGGGGAGAGATCTCCGCGTGCACCCCAGTGTTCGAACCTCGAGGGTCTACCGGAACCCAAAATCCGTCACAAGCATCGGGGGCTCCACCATCTCAGGAGGCATCCCAACTTCCGGAAGACGCAAGCCTCATCAGCACGCCTACCCTCGTCGAGCACCCGGTATACTTCATCAGCACGGTGTTACGGGACGCGAGGGCACGGTAGCCCATGCCTCAGAAGCTCCTGCTCGTGCTCCTGGTGGCCTCACGAAAGCCGCGGCACTACTTTCATGGCCACCCCATCAAAGTCGTCTCGGCCTACCCACTAGAGAGGGTGCTCAGGAGCCCTAACTTTGCTGGAAGGGTCGCTGAATGGAACATTGAGTTGCAAGCATTCCAGTTGGAGTTCAGCACTACCAGGGTCATCAAGGGAGCCGCACTCGCTGACTTCGTGGCAGAATGGACAGATGCCCCAGAGCTTGAAGTAGGCGAAGACCGGTCCCTCTCGCCGGGAAGTGAGGCGCCCGACGACTGGGTCATGTATTTTGATGGTGCCTTCACGGGCCAGCGCGCGGGGGCTAGAGCAGTGCTCATCTCGCCCACTCAGGACAAGCTCTACTACGCCGTGCAGCTCTGCTTCCAGCAGGGCAAGAAGGTCTCCAACAACATTGCAGAATACGAAGGCCTCATAGCCGGCCTGAAGGTTGCAGCGGCACTAGGGGTAAAGCGTCTCACCGTCAGGGGCGACTCGCAGCTCCTCGTCAACTTCTCCAACAAGGTTTACGAGCCAAGGGACGAACACATGGAGGCATACCTTGCGGAAGTACGCAAGATGGAGAAACAGTTCCTGGGCCTGGAGTTGCAGCACGTGCCCCGGGGAACCAACAAGGAAGCCGGCGACATCGCCAGAAGGGCATCCAAGCGACAGCCCCAAGAGCCCGGCGTCTTTGAGGAGCGGCTCTTCAAGCCATCAGCAACGCCACCGCTTTCAAGAACAGCTCAGCCTCGGGAGGAACTCTCGCAGCCGCCTGCAACAGGAGCCCCAACCCATGGCCCGACCTCGGAAGTGCGCCTACTCTTAGTGCTCGAGCCCCAGGAGGGGTGCTGGACAAAGGAACTCAAGGAATACCTGGTGCAAGGGACGTTGCCGGAGAAGGAGGAGGACGTGGAGCATGTGGCCCGGCAGGCCACGGCATACTGCATCCGGGACGGTGAGTTATACAAGAAGCGGTCAAATGACGTTTCACTGTGTTGTATCTCCAGGGAACAGGGGAAGGAGCTGATAGCCGACATACACGGCGGGGACTGCGGGCACCATTCGTCGTCACGAACCCTCGTCGGCAAGGCATTTGGCAGCGGATTCTACTGGCCTACGGTGCTCAATGATGCAGCTGAGCTGGTGAAGTCCTACGAGGCCTGCCAATTGCACGCTAAGCAGATCCATCAGCCAGCTCAGGGCCTCCAGACCATTCCACTCTCGTGGCCATTCGCAGTGTGGGGGCTAGATATCCTAGGCCCGTTTCCTCGGGCGCCTGGGGGCTATCGATACCTCTACGTCGCCATAGACAAGTTCACTAAGTGGGCGGAGGTTGAAGCCGCCCGCACCATCCCAGCTGGCTATGCGGTCAAGTTCATCAAGGGCCTCGTGAGCCATTTTGGAGTCCCCAACCGCATCATCACCGATAATGGCTCGCAGTTCACTAGTAATCTCTTCAAGTCATATTGTGCTAACCTTGGAACGCAGATCTGCTACGCTTCGGTAGCGCACCCCAGGAGCAATGGCCAGGCCGAACGTGCCAACACGGAGGTCCTGAGAGGCCTCAAGACCAAGACCTTCAAGAAGAAGCTCGAGGCCCGCGGCAGGGGCTGGCATGATGAGCTCCAGTCCGTGCTGTGGTCAATCCACACTACCGCCACCAAGCCGACAGGCGAGACCCCGTTCTTCCTCGTCTACGGAGTAGAAGCAGTCCTCCCTCACACGGTCAGAAATCTCTCCGTGCGGGTCCTGGCGTTTGATTAAATGCATTAGGATGCCAGGTGGGGGATGGACCTCGTGTTGGGGGAGCAACATCACCGTGAAGCTGCACTACGGGCAGCAAGATACCAGCAGGTGCTGTGGCGGTACTATGGAGCGGACGCTCGAGGTGGGTGACCTCGTCCTGAGGCGGGTCCTCTCCAGGGAAGGGTTGCATAAGCTCTCACCTATGTGGGAGGGCCCGTTCAAGGTCGTCCATGTCTCCAGGCCTAGCGTCGCGCGCTTGGAGACACAGGATGGAGTACCCATCCAGAACGCTTGGAACATTCAGCACCTCTAGAAGTTCTACCCATGAAGAAAGGCCCAGCGCCTATGAAGAAGGCCCGGCGCCTGTGAAGATCACTGCCCGTGACACTCTCACGTAATAACGAGTGGGGTTGAACATGCCCCAGAGTCTCAGGAGTGCCGCCCTTGGGCCTCGGGGGCTCCCTCCCACGTCTTAGTGGCAGTACTTAGCTCCGCGCTGGTGAGAATACATCAAAGACTAGACTAGGTGCCGGACGCGGCTTTTCATTTGCTTTCTAGTGTCTCTTGCTAGTCTCGCCCTTTCGCTTTCTGCCTCTGTTTCAGCCTTTGTTTCTTTGGTCGACATGTACTCTCTCGCGCGTTCCTCGCGAGGGGGCTGAACAGGTACCTTCGTAGCTTCCTTCTTCTGTTTTTCGTGAGGTACCCTTGTTCGAGCCCACAAGATGGCGCACCTCTCTCTCTCTCAATCCATTCCCCTCGGGTACCGCGATACAAAGCGCTGGGTCAAAGCCAACAGTGTTTGCGACCAAGCCTCGGGAGAACGATAAACCTCTTGACGAATTTTTTGCAGTTCCTAAGCGCCTATCAGGTCAAGGAGGCCTCGACAGGCACCAGGAAGCAAGCAAGCGCCTCGTGAGGAGGAGGCTACCCCGAGCAAGTCGAGCTAAGTTATCCCTACATAAAATGACGATGCCGCGACACAGCACAGGAGCAAAAAACATAGCATAATGATTATGATCATCGTTCGATACAAGGCCCTCTGGGGCCCATTCTGGTTTCCTTTTGATGCGGGAAGGAAAGGAAGAACAAAATAAAAGCGGAATCTGCCCCTACAGTGGCCCACGGGGCCAGGCTCCTGGAACCGTCCCGAGCTCAGCCGGACCCCTCCTCGCGCTTCACGGAGGCACGACGGCGAGACGACCCACTGCCGCTTTCAAAGCGGGCGCGGCGGTGTGGCGGCTGGTCATAACCGCCGCTGCTGGAGCTGTCGCTGGAGGAAGAGCCGCCGTAGCTGGACGAGATGCGGTCGGCCCCAAGGGCGGGTTCACCCTCGTCCTCATCACGACCATCGCCAAGGCCGAGCACCTCCTCGTCGTCGTTGACCTCGGGGCAGCACCCGACGCGGCGACCATCTTCCCCAAACACCCTCACATAGAGGGTCGCGTCACCGTCATACTTGAAATGGAGGGTGCACAGCCTACCTAGGCAGCGCGCGCGGGCAAACGTCTGCCAGCCACGGGCCAGGGCTATGTTGCCCGCAACGGAGACCTCGACCATGACCCAGGAAGCCTTGTTGCAGCAGCCATCTACCTGCAGCCAGAGCCTGCTTGGACCAGAGGCTAGCAGCTCGTCGGCGAAGAAACGCGGGAGCTGAAGCCAGTTGCCAGCCTGGTTCTCCGACCAGATGACGAACTCTGGCAGCACCTCCGCCGAGTGGAAGCGCTGCCGGGGAGGCCGCGCGACCACGGCACATCTCCCTTCATCGACAGGACCGCCATGACTGGATCGGCCCCTTCCACGAAGCGGCACCGCCACGGCTGTGCGGGGCCGCGACGGGGGTCGCGGTGTAGGGGAATGTTGCAGAAAACAAAATTTTCCTACTCGTTTCACCAAGATCATCTAGGAGTTCATCTAGCAACGAGTCATTGGATGCATCTACATACCTTTGTAGATCGCGCACGGAAGCGTTCAAAGAACGGTGATGATGTAGTCGAACACGACGTGATCCAAATCACCGATGACCAAGCGCCGAACGGACGGCACCTCCGCATTCAACATACGTACGGGATGGGAGACGTCTCCTCCTTGATACAGCAAGGGAGAAGGAGAGGTTGATGAAGATCCAGCAGCACGACGGCGTGGTGGTGGATGCAGGGCGTCACAGTAGCAGGGCTTCGCCTATACTACGCGAGAGAGACGTAACGGGGAAAGAGGGAGGCGCCAGGGGCTGATTTATGAAATCCCTCCTCTCCCCCACTATATATAGGAGGGCCAAGGGGGGGTGGTGCGCAGCCTAGGAGATCTGATCTCCTAGGTGCGGCGGCTAGGGGGAGGATTCCCTCCCCCCCAAGGCACCTTGGAGGTGCCTTCCACCACTTGGACTCCTCCCCCATGGAAACCGTAGGCGCATGGGCCTAGTGGGGCTGGTGCCCTTGGCCCATGCAGGCCAAGGCGCACCCCCTACAGCCCATGTTGCCCCCCGGGACAGGTGGCCCCACCCGGTGGGCCCCCGGGACCCCTCCGGTGGTCCCGGTACAATACCGATAACCCCGAAACTTGTCCCGATGGCTGAAACAGCATTTCCTATATATAATTCTTTACCTCCGGACCATTCCGGAACTCCTCGTGACGTCCGGGATCTCATCCGGGACTCCGAACAACATTCGGGTTACTACATATACTTATCTTCACAACCCTAGCGTCACCGAACCTTAAGTGTGTAGACCCTACGGGTTCGAGAGACAAGCAGACATGACTGAGACGACTCTCCGGTCAATAACAAACAGTGGGATCTGGATACCCATGTTGGCTCCCACATGCTCCACGATGATCTCATCGGATGAACCACGATGTCGAGGATTCAATCAACCCCGTATGCAATTCCCTTTGTCAATCGATATGTTACTTGCCCGAGATTCGATCGTCGGTATCCCAATACCTCGTTCAATCTCGTTACCGGCAAGTCACTTTACTCGTACCGTAATGCATGATCCCGTGACCAGACACTTGGTCACTTTGAGCTCATTATGATGATGCATTACCGAGTGGGCCCGGTGATACCTCTCCGTCATACGGAGTGACAAATCCCAGTCTTGATCCGTGTCAACCCAACAGACACTTTAGGAGATACCCGTAGTATACCTTTATAGTCACCCAGTTACGTTGTGACGTTTGGTATACCCAAAGCACTCCTACGGTATCCGGGAGTTACACGATCTCATGGTCTAAGGAAAAGATACTTTGACATTGGAAAACTCTAGCAAACGAACTATACGATCTTGTGCTATGTTTAGGATTGGGTCTTGTCCATCACATCATTCTCCTAATGATGTGATCTCGTTATCAATGACATCCAATGTCCATAGTCAGGAAACCATGACTATCTGTTGATCAACGAGCTAGTCAACTAGAGGCTTACTAGGGACATGTTGGTGTCTGTTATTCACACATGTATTACGATTTCCGGATAACACAATTATAGCATGAATAAAGACAATTATCATGAACAAGGAAATATAATAATAATGCTTTTATTATTGCCTCTAGGGCATATTTCCAACAGTCTCCCACTTGCACTAGAGTCAATAATCTAGTTACATTGTGATGAATCGAACACCCATGGAATTCTGGTGTTGATCATGTTTTGCCCTAGGGAGAGGTTTAGTCAACGGGTCTGCTACATTCAGGTCCGTATGTACTTTACAAATCTCTATGTCTCCATTTTGAACATTTTCACGAATGGAGTTGAAGCGACGGTTGATGTGCCTTGTCTTCTTGTGAAACCTGGGCTCCTTGGCAAGTGCAATAGCTCCAGTGTTGTCACAAAAGAGTTTGATTGGCCCCGACGCATTGGGTATGACTCCTAGGTCGGTGATGAACTCCTTCACCCATATCGCTTCATGTGCTGCCTCCGAGGCTGCCATGTACTCCGCTTCATATGTAGATCCCGCCATGACGCTCTGCTTGCAGCTGCACCAGCTCACTGCTCCACCATTCAACATATACACGTATCCGGTTTGTGACTTAGAGTCATCCAGATCTGTGTCGAAGCTAGCGTCGACGTAACCCTTTACGACGAGCTCTTCGTCACCTCCATAAACGAGAAACATTTCCTTAGTCCTTTTCAGGTACTTCAGGATATTCTTGACCGCTGTCCAGTGTTCCTTGCCGGGATTACTTTGGTACCTTCCTACCAAACTTACGGCAAGGTTTACATCAGGTCTGGTACACAGCATGGCATACATAATAGAACCTATGGCTGAGGCATAGGGGATGACACTCATCTCTTCTATTTCTTCTGCCATGGTCAGACATTGAGCTGAGCTCAATTTCACACCTTGTAATACAAGTAAGAACCCCTTCTTAGAATGATCCATATTGAACTTCTTCAATATCTTATCAAGGTATGTGCTTTGTGAAAGACCTATGAGGCGTCTCGATCTATCTCTATAGATTTTGATGCCTAATATATAAGCAGCTTCTCCAAGGTCCTTCATTGAAAAACTCTTATTCAAGTAGGCCTTGATGCTGTCCAAGAGTTCTATATCATTTCCCATCAAAAGTATGTCATCTAATATGAGAAATGCTACAGAGCTCCCACTCACTTTCTTGTAAACGCAGGCTTCTCCATAAGTCTGTGTAAACCCAAACGCTTTGATCATCTCATCAAAGCGAATGTTCCAACTCCGAGATGCTTGCACCAGCCCATAAATCGAGCGTTGGAGCTTGCACACTTTGTCAGCATTCTTAGGATCGACAAAACCTTCCGGCTGCATCATATACAATTCTTCCTTAACGAAACCATTAAGGAATGCCGTTTTGACGTCCATTTGCCATATCTCATAATCATAGAATGCGGCAATTGCTAACATGATTCGGACCGACTTTAGCTTCGCTACCGGTGAGAAAGTCTCATCGTAGTCAACCCCTTGAACTTGTCGATAACCCTTAGCGACAAGCCGAGCTTTATAGATGGTCACATTACCATCCGCGTCTGTCTTCTTCTTAAAGATCCATTTATTTTCTATGGCTCGCCGTTCAACGGGAAAGTCAGTCAAAGTCCATACTTCGTATTCATACATGGATCCTATCTTGGATTTCATGGCTTCTAGCCATTTGTCGGAATCCGGGCCCGCCATCGCTTCTTCATAGTTCGAAGGTTCACCGTTGTCTAACAACATGATTTCCAAGACAGGGTTGCCGTACCACTCTGGTGCGGAACGTGTCCTTGTGGACCTTCGAATTTCAGTAGGAGCTTGATCAGAAGTATCTTGATCATTATCATTAACTTCCTCTCTAGTCGGTGCAGGCACCTCAGGAACATTTTCTTGAGTTGCGCCATTTACCGGTTCAAGAGGTAATACTTCGTCAAGCTCGACTTTCCTCCCACTTACTTCTTTCGAGAGAAACTCTTTCTCTAGAAAGGACCCATTCTTGGCAACAAAGATCTTGCCTTCAGATCTGAGGTAGAAGGTGTACCCAACAGTTTCTTTTGGGTATCCTATGAAGACGCATTTTTCCGACTTGGGTTCGAGCTTTTCAGGTTGGAGTTTCCTGACATAAGCATCGCATCCCCAAATTTTCAGAAACGACAACTTAGGTTTCTTACCAAACCATAATTCAAACGGTGTCGTCTCAACGGATTTCGACGGAGCCCTATTTAAAGTGAATGCGGCAGTCTCTAAAGCATAGCCCCAAAAAGATAGCGGTAAATCAGTAAGAGACATCATAGACCGCACCATATCCAATAGAGTGCGATTACGACGTTCGGACACACCGTTACGCTGAGGTGTTCTAGGTGGCGTGAGTTGTGAAACTATTCCACATTTTCTTAAGTGTGTGCCAAATTCGTGACTCAAGTATTCTCCTCCACAATCTGATCGTAGAAACTTGATTTTCCTGTCACGTTGATTCTCAACCTCACTCTGAAATTCCTTGAACTTTTCAAAGGTTTCAGAATTGTGTTTCATTAAGTAGACATACCCATATCTACTCAAGTCATCAGTGAGGGTGAGAACATAACGACAGCCACCGCGAGCCTCAACACTCATTGGACCGCACACATCAGTATGTATGATTTCCAATAAGTTGGTTGCTCGCTCCATTGTTCCTGAGAACGGAGTCTTGGTCATTTTACCCATAAGGCATGGCTCGCATGTGTCAAATGATTCATAATCAAGAGACTCCAAAAGTCCATCTGTATGGAGCTTCTTCATGCGTTTGACACCTATGTGACCAAGGCGGCAGTGCCACAAGTATGTGGTACTATCATTATCAACTTTACATCTTTTGGTACTCACACTATGAATATGTGTAGCAATACGCTCGAGATTCATTAAGAATAAACCATTCACCATAGGAGCATGACCATAGAACATATCTCTCATATAAATGGAACAACCATTATTCTCAGATTTAAATGAGTAGCCATCTCGAATTAAACGAGATCCCGATACAATGTTCATGCTCAAAGCTGGCACTAAATAACAGTTATTGAGGTTTAAAACTAATCCCGTAGGTAAATGTAGAGGCAGCGTGCCAACGGCGATCACATCGACCTTGGAACCATTCCCGACGCGCATCGTCACCTCGTCCTTCGCCAGTCTCCGTTTATTCCGCAGCTCCTGCTGTGAGTTACAAATATGAGCAACGGCACCGGTATCAAATACCCAGGAGTTACTACGAGTACTGGTAAGGTACACATCAATCACATGTATATCAAATATACCTTTTGTTTTGCCGGCCTTCTTGTCTGCTAAGTATTTAGGGCAGTTCCGCTTCTAGTGACCGCTTCCCTTGCAATAAAAGCACTCAGTCTCGGGCTTGGGTCCATTCTTTGGCTTCTTCCCGGCAGCTTGCTTGCCGGGCGCGGCAACCTCCTTGTCGTCCTTCTTGAAGTTCTTTTTACCCTTGCCTTTCTTGAACTTAGTGGTTTTATTGACCATCAACACTTGATGTTCCTTCTTGACTTCTACCTCCGCTGATTTCAGCATTGAGAACAACTCAGGAATGGTCTTTTGCATCCCCTGCATGTTGAAGTTCATCACAAAGCTCTTGTAGCTTGGTGGAAGCGACTGGAGGATTCTGTCAATGACCGCATCATCCGGGAGATTAACTCCCAGCTGAGACAAGCGGTTATGTAACCCAGACATAGTGAGTATGTGCTCACTGACAGAACTATTTTCCTCCATCTTACAGCTGAAGAACTTATCGGAGACTTCATATCTCTCGATCCGGGCATGAGCTTGAAAAACCATTTTCAGCTCTTCGAACATCTCGTATGCTCCATGTCTCTCAAAACGTTTTTGGAGTCCCGGCTCTAAGCTGTAAAGCATGCCGCACTGAACGAGGGAGTAGTCGTCAACACGTGTCTGCCAAGCGTTCATAACGTCTTGGTTCTGTGGGACGGGTGGATCACCTAGCGGTGCTTGTAGGACATAATCTTTCTTGGCAGCTATGAGGATAATCCTCAGGTTCCGGACCCAGTCCGTATAGTTGCTGCCATCGTCTTTCAGCTTGGTTTTCTCTAGGAACGCGTTGAAGTTGAGGACTACGTTGGCCATTTGATCTACAAGACATATTGCAAAGATTTTAGACTAAGTTCATGATAATTAAGTTCATCTAATCAAATTATTAATGAACTCCCACTTAGATTGACATCCCTCTAGTCATCTAAGTATTACATGATCCGAGTTAACTAGACCGTGTCCGATCATCACGTGAGACGGACTAGTCAACGTCGGTGAACATCTTCATGTTGATCGTATCTTCTATACGACTCATGCTCGACCTTTCGGTCTTCTGTGTTCCGAGGCCATGTCTATACACATGCTAGGCTCGTCAAGTTAACCCTAAGTGTTTTGCATGTGTAAAACTGTCTTACACCTGTTGTATGTGAACGTAAGGATCCATCACACCCGATCATCACGGCGTGCTTAGAAACGACGAACTGTAGCAACAGTGCACAGTTAGGGGAGAACACTTCTTCAAATTGTTATGAGGGATCATCTTATTTACTACCGTCGTTCTAAGTAAACAAGATGCAAAACATGATAAACATCACATGCAATCAAATAATAAACGTGACATGATATGGCCAATATCACATAGCTCCTTTGATCTCCATCTTGGGGCTCCATGATCATCTTGTCACCGGCTTGACACCATGATCTCCATCATCATGATCTCCATCATCGTGTCTCCATGAAGTTGCTCGCCAACTATTACTTCTACTACTATGGCTAACGCGTTTAGCAATAAAGTAAAGTAATTTACATGGCGTTACTCAATGACACGCAGGTCATATAAAAGAATAAAGACAACTCCTATGGCTCCTACCGGTTGTCATACTCATCGACATGCAAGTCGTGAATCCTATTACAATAACATGAACATCTCATACATCACATATAGATCATTCATCATTCATCACAACTTTGGCCATATCATATCACAAACCACTTGCTGCAAAAACAAGTTAGACGTCCTCTAATTGTTGTTGCAAGTTTTACGTGGCTGAATTAGGGTTCTAGCAAGAACGTCTTCTTACCTATGTTAAAGCCACAACGTGATTTGTCAACTTCTATTTACCCTTCATAAGGACCCTGTTCATCGAATCCGCTCCAACTAAAGTGGGAGAGACAGACACCCGCCAGCCACCTTATGCAACTAGTGCATGTTAGTCGGTGGAACCGGTCTCACGTAAGCATACGTGTAAGGTTGGTCCAGGCCGCTTCATCCCACAATACCGCTGAAGCAAGAAAAGACTAGTAACGGCAAGAAGGTTGACAAATCTACGCCCACAACTAATTGTGTTCTACTCGCGCAAGAAGAACTACGCATAGACCTAGCTCATGATGCCACTGTAGGGGAACGTTGCAGAAAACAAAATTTTCCTACTCGTTTCACCAAGATCATCTAGGAGTTCATCTAGCAACGAGTCATTGGATGCATCTACATACCTTTGTAGATCGCGCACGGAAGCGTTCAAAGAATGGTGATGATGTAGTCGAACACGACGTGCTCCAAATCACCGATGACCAAGCGCCGAACGGACGGCACCTCCGCGTTCAACACACGTACGGGACGGGAGACGTCTCCTCCTTCTTGATCCAGCAAGGGAGAAGGAGAGGTTGATGAAGATCCAGCAGCACGACGGCGTGGTGGTGGATGCAGGGCGTCACAGTAGAGGGCTTCGCCTATACTACGCGAGAGAGACGTAACGGGGAAAGAGGGAGGCGCCAGGGGCTGATTTATGAAATCCCTCCTCTCCCCCACTATATATAGGAGGGCCAAGGGGGGGGGTGCACAGCCTAGGAGATCTGATCTCCTAGGTGCGGCGGCCAGGGGGAGGATTCCCTCCCTCCCAAGGTACCTTGGAGGTGCCTTCCACCACTTGGACTCCTCCCCCATGGAAACCCTAGGCGCATGGGCCTAGTGGGGCTGGTGCCCTTGGCCCATGCAGGCCAAGGCGCACCCCCTACAGCCCATGTGGCCCCCCGGGACAGGTGGCCCCACCCGGTGGGCCCCCGGGACCCCTCCGGTGGTCCCGGTACAATACCGATAACCCCGAAACTTGTCCCGATGGCTGAAATAGCATTTCCTATATATAATTCTTTACCTCCGGACCATTTCGGAACTCCTCGTGATGTCCAGGATCTCATCTGGGACTCCGAACAACATTCGGGTTACTGCATATACTTATCTTCACAACCCTAGCGTCACCGAACCTTAAGTGTGTAGACCCTACGGGTTCGAGAGACAAGCAGACATGACTGAGACGACTCTCCGGTCAATAACCAACAGTGGGATCTGGATACCCATGTTGGCTCCCACATGCTCCACGATGATCTCATCGGATGAACCACGATGTCGAGGATTCAATCAACCCCGTATGCAATTCCCTTTGTCAATCGATATGTTACTTGCCCGAGATTCGATCGTCGGTATCCCAATACCTCGTTCAATCTCATTACCGGCAAGTCACTTTACTCGTACCGTAATGCATGATCCCGTGACCAGACACTTGGTCACTTTGAGCTCATTATGATGATGCATTACCGAGTGGGCCCGGTGATACCTCTCCGTCATACGGAGTGACAAATCCCAGTCTTGATCCGTGTCAACCCAACAGACACTTTAGGAGATACCCGTAGTATACCTTTATAGTCACCCAGTTACGTTGTGACGTTTGGTATACCCAAAGCACTCCTACGGTATCCGGGAGTTACACGATCTCATGGTCTAAGGAAAAGATACTTTGACATTGGAAAACTCTAGCAAACGAACTATACGATCTTGTGCTATGTTTAGGATTGGGTCTTGTCCATCACATCATTCTCCTAATGATGTGATCTCGTTATCAATGACATCCAATGTCCATAGTCAGGAAACCATGACTATCTGTTGATCAACGAGCTAGTCAACTAGAGGCTTACTAGGGACATGTTGGTGTCTGTTATTCACACATGTATTACGATTTCCGGATAACACAATTATAGCATGAATAAAGACAATTATCATGAACAAGGAAATATCATAATAATGCTTTTATTATTGCCTCTAGGGCATATTTCCAACAGGCGGTGTCCTTCCGGGGATGGCCGCGTCCACGTTTGGGCGCCGGGGAGCCGGGCCCCTCGCGAGGGGCCTTCCCTTTCTCCGTGGCGGAGAACCTCTTCGATGGAGCCATTGGTGTTGCGACTGGCGATGGAGCAAAGAGCAAGAAGCAAGTGGAATGGGAAGAGATGGGCGACGGGGGCTCTGCCCCCATCAACATTTATAGCAGAAGAAGGCAAACCAACGCCCCCACGATCTCAGGTAATGATGATTTTTCCCTGCATGCAGCAGAGACTCGTCAAATCGGGCAGTTGCTGAGGCGACATGGGGAAGCGGAGACGCCCACGTCCAATCAACCGCCATGCATCGACCAAGGATGTAGGCTATTGGGGACCGTGATGCTCCGCACTTGCCCCTTTGGCTCCGCCTCAAAGCCAAGCCCGAGCGCGCCTTGGGCCCGGAGGCTACTGTCGGCGTTCTGGGAACGGGGGTCCCCAGACTTGCCTGCCTACGACCCATGGTGTGGCTCTACGAGCGGGCCTGTACGACCCATCTTCACCAGCAAGGACTCAAGACCCTTGCGAGGGGCCAAGTATCGCGAGGCGGATGACACAAGACCTCCTCAGGAGCGGCCTTACCAGGCTGGCTCCCGAGGGGCAGAGAGATCAAGGCCAGGCAAACCTCGCGAGGTTCTAGTGACGTGAGCCATGATGACCAAGGCCAGACGGGCGCCAGCGTTCATAGTGTCCTTGTTTCCTCTTTGGTGCTAAGGGAGCAGGCGCAGGCGCGGAGTACCGAGGCATCAAGCAAAGGTTTCCATACCAGCGCAACGAGACTAAGACCAGCAGGACGGCAGGACGGAGGTCACCATGGAGCCCAAGGCAGCGTCACCACCAGAGATTTTGGCAGGCGAAGACTGCTTTTGTCAGGATAAGCTGTACTAGCTGTCCCCTTTCAAATTGGCCGTTGTTGGCTCCCTTCCCGCTCAATATTTGGGGAGAGGACCAGGGCCTCTACAAATAGGACTAGCCCCCACCATAGCTAGGAGGAGGATGGATCGAGAGAGACCAGAGCTACCACAAGTTCACCGAGCACAAGAACACCTCTCCTCAGGAGGCTGTTCTTCCCCTTGTATTGTTCATCCTGAGCCCAAGAGGCAATCCACCACCACACACTAGAGTAGGGTATTACACCACAACGGTGGCCCAAACCAGTATAAATCTTGTGTCTTTTGTGTTGCGAGTTCGTCGAGTTAGCCCGTAAGACCTTAGCGAAGTTTGGACGTGGATCGGTTGGGGGAGATCTCCGCGCGCACCCCAGTGTTCGAACCTTGAGGGTTTTGTTGGAACCCGTGATCCGATAGATACATTTGTATGGTGCATGAACAACAAACACCCAACTTGCATTCTAACAGGTAAATTCAAAAAAAAACTCTACAAGTTTCATCATCTTTTCAGTCTTTGTGTCTATGTTGGGTACACTGGTTTTATCTGAAAATAATGTAAACCAACCAGTTCAACCACTGTTAGCACAAAAGTCAAACAAAAACTGTACAAGAAGCAAAATCATATGTCACATGTTTAGAAATAAAATAGTTCTGGATGTGAAGTTCAAATACAGGAATCATAGAAGTTCCAGGGACACTGCTGTAAGAAAAAATATATGTAACATGTTCAGAAAAATATAGTCATGTATGTGAAGTTCAAGCACTGGTACCACAGAAGTTTAACAACACTGCTGTAAGGAAAATATATGTGACATTATTAGATAGTCCTACTGCTACCTGTGAAATTCAAGTACTTGTACAAGATAAGTTCACCATCAGTGCAAGAAGCAAGTTTCATTTTTTTAATTCATTCAGAACAATGCCCATCGATGGTGAAAGCTATACCACAATCATTCCCAAACACTGTCCACAAGCTATGTCGTTGGCACATCCTAAAGAAGTTCAAGGAATACCTCGCATTGTTGTACAAAAAGTATAAAACATTCAAAGAGGAGTTCACATCTATCTTAAACTAGCCGCTAATGCCAACGGAGTTTGAAGCTTCCTGGGCTGCACTCGTGCATAAGTACAACCTGCAGGAGGACCAGATGATGATGCAGCTATGGAGTGATAGGAAAATGTGGATATCAGCGTATTACAAGAACATTTTCTGTGCTAGAATGACTTCTACACAACAAAGCGAGAGAATGAATCATGTGCTCAATAGAGGGTTGTCAAGGGGA
The DNA here is from genome assembly GCF_018294505.1 of Triticum aestivum. Taxonomy (NCBI): domain Eukaryota; kingdom Viridiplantae; phylum Streptophyta; class Magnoliopsida; order Poales; family Poaceae; genus Triticum; species Triticum aestivum. Next base: position 293,588,921 of record NC_057794.1, on the reverse strand, counting down.
CCCAGAACCTACACAAGTTTGCTAGAGGGTAAATGTTTGCATACAAACTCGGATGCAGAAGGAGAACGAGCAAACAATGACCAGCATGGTATTAAGACAAAAAAACACCCCCATCATATTGTGACTTCCTTCAACATGTGCACTTTGTATTTAAAAAATGAAACCCATGACCCTGCTTTGTCTAATATCTTATTTTTTGACATGTGCAGAGCAATCCTGTGACAAAAACAACTTACGGCTATGAGGAAGACATGGCTATCAGGTACACGAGAGTCGTGTATAGCGAGATGAGGACTAGGATGAGAAAAGCCCCACTATTTCGTGCAAAGCCTACAGCAGAGCCCACTAAGTACCTTGTGTACTACCACAACAAGGCTGGCCATGATGATGAAGAAAGATTTGCCTGGTAAAAGCATGAATTCTAGGTTGTAGCTGACCCAGAGAATGAAATATACGAGTGTGAATGCAAGCTTTGGACACACACAGGTGAGCGGAAAAATAAACTCATTAAATAGCTAAACTATTAGTATCATATCAAATATATGAAACTCATTGTTGGCTCACAGACTATGTATTATGCATTCATCACAAAATGCGGGTCGATTCTGCCTTCACATCATGAACATACTGGACTACCTGAAGCCTCACAAATTTCCAGACAAGTATATCCTCAAATGGTACACAAAGATTGGAAAATCACAATCAACATTTGATACAAGGGACTACAACACAACTGCATCGGATGGCAGCTCAAGACTATCCAAGCAAGACATCTTGATGCAGCTAAATTTGATGGTTAACAAGAAAGCAATGAGATGTGACCAGCAATATGACAGAGCCTTCTATGTTCTCAAGAGGCTCATGGAAGAACTTGATGCAATACATTCAGCAAATCAAGCGGATGCTGACGAAAGGATGGCTGAAGAGGATGCTGAAATTGAAGATGACCTTCATTATTATGAAGCTGAAATGCTCCAGACCGCTGCTCAAGCCAACCAATGGAAGTAGGATGTTGACCAATTAACGCAGCAGCGGCAGCAAGAGATGATGAAACTGTCTCTGTACTCTGAAACAAAGGGTAGGAAGAAAAATTTTGCACCAAAGAAAAGAGACCAGATAGCTCAAATAAAGGCACCATCTGCATATAGAGTCGTCGTGTTGGATGAGAATGGAGTGCCACTTGGACACAGGCAATGTAGTGTGTGCAAAAAGGTTGCAGGACACAACAAACTCACATGTCCAACACTCTTAGAAAGAAACAGTATGAAGTTCAAGTCAGCTTACATAAGAAGTTCTGGTATATAAGTCGATGTAGGAAAAAATATGCTTGACAAATAAGTATTACCGTATAAACTGAGGTTAGTAAGCCTAAGACAACGCGTTCAGATATGAAGTTCTGTTTGGATACATGGAGAAGTTCACGTAGAATGCCGACAAAAGATAAATAAACGTAAAGGAGTGTATGAGAATATTTTTACACATAGTTATAGTTGAAAACCATGCGCAGTTAAAAAATCATAAAAAAGCGCATATAGATTCTATGCAAAAGGTTACATCTTGGTTGAGTTGAAAAATAATAATACATTACACAACACAGAAAATTCTCTCCATCTAAAACCAGCAACCTAGCCAGATCTCAAGCAGAAGTTCAAGTCAAAGATCATATGTTGGGGCCAAAAATTAAACAACACAAAAAAACCAGCAGTTCAACCCTAATCCAGACAGAAGTTCAAGTACGTATGATGGGGAAACAATATACAACATTGGAATACTGAAAACGATGCAATACATTGAAAAGCACAATCCAATCATTCTTCATACCAGATACATTTGTCCTCAATAACATAAAAAACATACAACACCGGAATACAACACTGCAGCTATAGATACACAAATTACTAAACCATTCTTACAACCAAATCTTTACGAAATCGTTCCAATCATTATCAAACCTAAATCTTTACGGAATCAAATCTACACTAAAACTAATGCTTCAAATTCACGGGCCCAAGGACTGGATCTCGGCATGGAGCTCTCCACACACAATTTCATTCTTCTCGCTAAAGACTAGGGTGTGCATGAACTCGGCCTTCCAGTCATCTACAACAGCTTGCAAACAAAAATGAAAGGATGGTTTTGAAGGAAATATGCCCTAGAGGCAATAGTAAAGTTGTTATTTATATTTCCTTATATCATGATAAAAGTTTATTATTCATGCTAGAATTGTATTAACCGGAAACTTAGTACATGTGTGAATACATAGACAAACAGAGTGTCACTAGTATGCCGCAACTTGACTAGCTCGTTAATCAAAGATGGTTAAGTTTCCTAGCCATAGACATGAGTTGTCATTTGATGAACATGATCACGTCATTAGAGAATGATGTGATTGACTTGACCCATCCATTAGCTTAGCACTATGATCGTTTAGTTTATTGCTATTGCTTTCTCCATAACTTATACATGTTCCTATGACTATGAGATTATGCAACTCCCGCATACCGGAGGAACACTTAGTGTGCTATCAAACGTCACAACATAACTAGGTGATTATAAAGATGCCCTATAGGTGTCTCTGATGGTGTTTGTTGAGTTGTCATAGATCGAGATTAGGATTTGTCACACCGATTGTCGGAGAGGTATCTCTGGGCCCTCTCGATAATGCACATCACTATAAGCCTTCCAAGCAATGTTACTAATGAGTTAGTTGCGGGATGTTGCATTACGGAACGAGTAAAGAGACTTGCCAGCAATGATATTGAACTAGGTATGATGATACCGACGATCGAATCTTGGGCAAGTAACATACCGATGACAAAGGGAACAAACTTATGTTGTTATGTGATAATCCCCAAGTGCAGGGAATCATCGTAGAAATTCCCAATGGTGGAAGTGATAAGTATGGAGTGTCGAACCCACAAGGAGCTAAAGGTAAGATCAATATTCTCTCAAGTCCTATCTGCCACTGATACGACTCTACGTACACCAAACGTTTGCTTCCAACTAGAAACGAGAAATAAAACTACTTGTGGGTATGAAGAGGATAAATATGCATGGTATCGGGGAGATAAAATATAAAAGTAGGGGTTGTTATCATAAAGTTAGGATATATTACTAAATATTATAAATAGCGAGTGTTGAATAATGATGGGTCGCTGTGCGGAATTATCCTAGGCAATCGTTAACAAGACTGGTAGTCGTCATTGCAATTTCATATGAGGGAGAGGAATTAGCTAACATACTTTCTCTTCTTGGATCATATGCACATATGATTGGAACTCTAGCAAGCATCCGCAACTACTAAAGATCATTAAGGTAAAACCCAACCATAGCATTAAAGCATCAAGTCCCCTTAATCCCATACGCAACAACCCCCTTACTCGGGTTTATGCTTCTGTCACTCAAGCAACCCACTATAAGCGAATCATGAACGTATTGCAACACCCTACAGTGGGAATCCCTCATGCTTGCGCGATACGGAGGGTACAATTGGGAAGCACCGAAATAAAACATACAACTCATACCAATCAAGATCATGAATCAACCCAAAGACAAAGGATATCTACTCAAAACATCATAGGATGGCAACACATCATTGGATCATAATATGTGGCATAAAGCACCATGTTCAAGTAGGGATTATAGCGGGGTGTGGGAGAGTGGAACGCGTAAAAGAGATGAGGATGGTGATGTTGATGAAGACGATCACTGTGGCGATGATTCCCCTCTCGATGGCACTCCGGCGCCACCGAGAGAGAGAGGAGGAGAGGTTCTCCTCCTTGTGCTTCCTCCTACATGGCCTCCCCCTAGATGGGGAGAGGTTCTCCCTCTAGTCCTTGTCCTTCATGATGATGATGGCCCCTTCGAGATCCTCCTCCATAGCCTTCGGTGATGATGTCCCCTCCGGCAGGGTGCCAGAGGGGGCCTAGATTGATTTCTCATGGCTACAGAGGCTTGCAGCGGCGAAACTTCCGATCTAGGTTATTTTCTGGAGGTTTGGATATTTATAGGAGAGGTTGGCGTCGAGAACAAGTCAGGGGGGCCCACGGGAAGTCCATGAGGCACAGGGGCGCGCCCTAGGTGGGTGGGTGCGCCCTCCACCCTCATGGGGCCCACTGGCGTCCCCTCTGGTAACTCTTCATTCCAGTATTTTTTATATTTTCAAGAAAAATTCTCCGTTGATTTTCATCGCATTCTGAGAACTTTTATTTCTGCACAAAAACAACACCATGGTAGTTCTGCTGAAAACAGCGTCAGTCCGGGTTAGTTCTAATCAAATCATACCAAAATCATATAAAATATTGTAAACATGGCATGAATACTTCATAAATTATAGATACGTTCGAGACGTATCAGCATCCCCAAGCTTAATTCCCGCTCGTCCTCGAGTAGGTAAATGATAAAAGAAATAATTTATGAAGTGTGAACGCTAGCAAGTGCATAAATTTGATCAAAGATAGCCCCAATCACTTTTTCTAGCATCATTATATATCATAACAGTAGCTCAACTCATGAAACTTCTCATGATGAAGTAACAAGCTATTCACATGTTAAAGTATAGATCATAAACTTTCTTGAAAACTAACAAACCGTGCTCTTAGTCATCAAACAATTGCAATTTATCTTATTTCGGGAAGGGTCTACGTAAGAGCTTTGATTCATAAAACTCCACATACTCAACAATCATTTAATCTTTCACAATTGCTAACACTCACGTGATATTTATGGGTTCAAAGTTTTAATCGGACACAGAGAAAGATAGGGGCTTATAGTTTCACCTCCCAGCCTTTTACCTCAAGGGTAATGTCAACAATAATACTTTATGAAAACCTACATCCAAATGGATAAATATATTTAGATCGCTCCAACACAAAGTTCTTGCCAAAGGAAAAAGTGTAAAAAGGAAAGGTGAAAATTACCATGACTCTTGTATAAGGGTAGAAGGTAAAAGTAAAAGATAGGCCCTTCGTAGAGGGAAGGACAGGTTGTCTTGCGCTTTTATGGTTGGATGCACAAAATCTTAATGCAAAATAACGTCACTTTATATTGCCTCTTGTGATAAAGACCTTTATTATGCGGTCCGTCGCTTTTATTTCTTCCCTATCACAAGTTCGTATAAAGCTTATTTTCTTCGCACTAATAGATCATACATATTTAAAGAGCAATTTTTTTATTGCATGCACCAATGACAACTTACTTGAAGGACCTTACTCAATCCGTAGGTATGCATGATGGTCTCTCATGGCAAAACTAGGTTAAGAAATGTTTGGAAGCACAAGTAGTATCTCTACTTGGTGCAAAGAATTTGGCTAGCATGAGAGGGAAAGGCAAGCTCAACATGTTGGATGATCCAAGACAATATAACGTTTCAGATATAGGAAAACATAACCCATTAAGTTGTCTTCCTTGTCCAACATCAACTTTTTAGCATGTCATATTTTAATGAGTGCTCACAACTACAAAAGATGTCCAAGATAGTATATTTATATGTGAAATCTCTGTTCCTTCAATATTCTTTCATGAATTGTTCAAGTGACCAATTCTGCGTTTGCTAACTTTCAATAAGTTTACTACCTATACTTATTATGTGTGAAGTCATTACTCCCCATGTTATAAGCATATGAAACATATATAAATTCAGATTTATGATATTCAATTCATTCAACCATTTACTCATAGGATATATGTGAAGCACGTGAGTAAATGACAAACTACTCCAAAAAGATATAAGTGAAGAACACTGAGTAGTTAAATAATTAACTAGCCATGGGAGGATTCTTTTTCATTCAAGATTTCAGATCCAATGATTTTATTCAAACAGAAAGGAAAATTGAAAATATGCTCCAAGCAAAACACATATCATGTGACGAATAAAAATATAGCTCCGAGTAAGGTATACCGATAGTTTTGAAGACGAAAGAGGGGATGCCTTCCAGGGCATCCCCAAGCGTAGGCGCTTGAGTCTTCCTTGAATATTACCTTGGAGTTCCTTGGGCATCCCCAAGCTTAGGTTATTTCCACTCCTTATTCTCCTCATATCGATGTCTCACCCAAAGATTGAAAACTCCAATCACACAAAACTTAACAGAACTTCGTGAGATAGGTTAGTATGATAAAGAGTAAACCATTCACTTTGTTACTGTCAAAGACAAGGTTCATAATTGCTCTCACACAATCCCTACTGTACCATATCATTTCAACAATTTATATTGAGAAATATAAGCCATAGAAACTAGAAAACAAGCAAACTATGCAATGAAAACAGAATCTGTCAGAAACAGAACAGTCTGTAATGATCTGAACATCAACCATACTTCTTCTACTCCAAAAATTATGAAATAAATTTGTGAACGTGAGAAATTTGTATATTAATGTTCTTAAAAAATCAACTCAAGAGCACTCTTCTGTAAAAAAAATGACAGCTAATCTCGTGAGCGCAAAGTTTCTGTTTTTTACAGCAAGATCACATTAACTTTCACCCAAGTCTTCCCAAAGGTCTTACTTGGCACTTTATTGAAACAAAAGCTATAATGAATGATTACTACAGTAGCTTAATCATGTGAACACACAAAAACATTCAGGGTAAATATTGGGTTATCTCCCAACAAGCACTTTTCTTTAATGCCTTTTCGCCAGGCATGATGATTTTAGTGATGCTCACATAAAAGATAAGAATTGAAACATAAAGAGAGCATCATGAAGAATATGACTAGCACATTTAAACCTAACCCACTTCCTATGCCTAGGGATTTTGTGAGCACATAATTTATGGGAACAAGAATCAACTAGCATAGGAAGGCAAAACAAGTATAACTTCAAAACTTTAAGCACATAGAGAGGAAACTTGATATTATTGCAACTCCTACAAGCATGTATTCCTCCCTCATAATAATTTTCAGTATAATCATGAACAAGTTCAAAAATATAACCATCACATAAAGCATTCTTTTCATGATCTACAAGCATAGAAATTTTACTAGTCTCCACATAAGCAAAATTCTTCTCATTCGGAATAGTGGGAGCAAACTCAACAAAGTAACTGTCATGTGAGGCATAATCCAATTGAAAATTAAAATCATGATGACAAGTTTCATGGTTAACATTATTCTTTATAGCATACATGTGATCACAAGAATCATCATAGATAGCAACTTTGTTCTCATAATCAATTGGAACCTCCTCCGAAATAGTGGAATCATTACTAACTAAAGTCAACACTCTGCCAAGTCCACTTTAGATGATAGTATTATTCATACTCCAAAAGATATAAGTGAAGTTCATGGAGCATTCTACAATTCATATATACTAACCAATATCCAAGCTCAAAATATATAAGTGAAGCACATGAAGCATTCTATAAAACATACTCAAATGATTTAAGTGAAGCACAAAGAGCAATTCTATAAGATCATGCTTAAAAGATAGAAGTGAAGCACATGAAGCATTCTATAAATAAATGAAGGGCTATCTCATACTAGCATGGTTCTTACAGGAAAAACAAAAACGCAAAGGACACAAATCATGTGAACAAAACAAAAACCGAGGTATACCGATAATTGTTGAAGAAGAAAGATGGGATGCCAATCGAGGCATCCCCAAGCTTAGATGCTTGAGTATCCTTGAGATATTTACTTGGGGTGCCTTGGACATCCCCAAGCTTGAACTCTTGCCTCTCTTTATTCTTCTCATATTGATAGCTCCTCGATCTTCGAACACTTCATCCACACAAAACTTTAACAAAAACTTTGTGAGATCTATTAGTACAATAAAGAAAATCACTACCTTTAGGTACTGTTGCACACTCATTCCAATTTAATATTAGAACTATATCTACTATATTCCAACTTCACCATGGTTCATACCCCCCGATACTACCCATAGATTCATCAAAATAAGCGAACAACATGTAGAAAACAGAATCTGTCAAAAACAGGACAGTTTGTAGTAATCTGGAAGTTTAGTAAACTTCTGTAACTCCAAAAAATTCTAAAAAATGACAATTTAAAAAATTTGTACAGAAGTAAGGTGCAAAAAGTTTCAGACCCATTTGACTTTCCAGTAAAAAATGTAAATTCACGCGCTATAGCTAAAGTTTCTGTTTTGGTACTTCACAAAGTAAACACGCAATCTAATCATCCTAAAACCAAAGATTGGCACATTATTTTTATAGTACAATGGATATATACAAGGGGATAATTATTTTCAGAGAAACTTCCATGAAAAATTATACATTGTTTCCATGATCATGAACACAAGGGTTCAAGGTCGACCCTCACTTCTCCAATGCATAACCTTCTAATCACTTCTCTTATTAAAAAAAACTTTTTAGGCATGAGATGCAAGTAAATATTTTTGTATTTTTATTCTTTTAAAAAATTGTATGTTTCACCCACAACTAAACAGAAACAAAAAAAGGAAAAACAAAATCTACTTAGTGAAGAAAGCAAACAAGCACACACGAGAATATCAAACCCGCACTATTGCTCCCCGGCAACGGTGCCAGAAAAGAGCTTGATAAACCCCAAGTGCAGGGAATCATCGTAGCAATTCCCAATGGTGGAAGTGATAAGTATGGAGTGTAGAACCAAGAAGGTGTTGGAAATATGCCCTAGAGGCAATAATAAATTGATTATTATTATATTTCCTTGTTCGTGATAATCGTTTATTATCCATGCTAGAATTGTATTGATAGGAAACTCAGATACATGTGTGGATACATAGACAACACCATGTCCCTAGTAAGCCTCTAGGTGACTAGCTCGTTGATCAATAGATGGTTACGGTTTCCTGACCATGGACATTGGATGTCATTCATAACGGGATCACATCATTAGGAGAATGATGTGATGGACAAAGACCCAATCCTAAGCCTAGCACAAGATCATGTAGTTCGTATGCTAAAGCTTTTCTAATGTCAAGTATCATTTCCTTAGACCATGAGATTGTGCAACTCCCGGATACCGTAGGAGTGATTTGGGTGTGCCAAACGTCACAACGTAACTGGGTGGCTATAAAGGTACACTATGGGTATCTCCGAAAGTGTCTGTTGGGTTGGCACGAATCGAGACTGGGATTTGTCACTCCGTGTAAGCGGAGAGGTATCTCTGGGCCCACTCGGTAGGACATCATCATAATGTGCACAGTGTGATCAAGGAGTTGATCACGGGATGATGTGTTACGGAACGAGTAAAAGAGACTTGCCGGTAACGAGATTGAACAAGGTATCGGGATACCGACGATCGAATCTCGGGCAAGTATCGTACCGATGGACAAAGGGAATTGCATACGGGATTGATTAAGTCCTTGACATCGTGGTTCATCCGATGAGATCATCGAGGAGCATGTGGGAGCCAACATGGGTATCCAGATCCCGCTGTTGGTTATTGACCGGAGAGTCATCTCGGTCATGTCTGCATGTCTCCCGAACCCGTAGGGTCTACACACTTAAGGTTCGGTGATGCTAGGGTTATAGAGATATTAGTATGCGGTAACCCGAAAGTTGTTCAGAGTCCCGGATGAGATCCCGGACGTCACGAGGAGTTCCGGAATGGTCCGGAGATAAAGAATTATATATAGGAAGTGCTGTTTAGGCCATCGGGACAAGTTTCGGGGTCACCGGTATTGTACCAGGACCACCGGAAGGGTCCCGGGGGTCCACCGGGTGGGGCCACCTGCCCCGGGGGGCCACATGGGTTGTAGGGGGTGCGCCTTGGCCTACATGGGCCAAGGGCACCAGCCCCTAGAGGCCCATGCGCCAAAGGGACAAGAGGAGGGAAGAGTCCTAAAGGGGGAAGGCACCTCCGAGGTGCCTTGGGGAGGAGGGACTCCTCCCTTGGCCACACCCTTCCTTGGAGGAAGGGCCAAGGCTGCGCCCCCCCCCCTCTCCCTTGGCCCTATATATAGTGGGGGAAGGGAGGGCAGCAACACCTAAGCCCTGGCGCCTCCCTCTCCCTCCCATGACACATCTCCCTCCTCCCGCAGTGCTTGGCGAAGCCCTGTTGGAATCCCACTGCTTCCACCACCACGCCGTCGTGTTGCTGGATCTCCATCAACCTCTCCTTCCCCCTTGCTGGATCAAGAAGGAGGAGACGCGCTGCTCCGTACGTGTGTTGAACGCGGAGGTGCCGTCCGTTCGGCGCTAGGATCATCGGTGATTTGGATCACGACGAGTACGACTCCATCAACCCCGTTCTCTTGAACGCTTCCGCGCGCGATCTACAAGGGTATGTAGATCCACTCCTCCCTCGTTGCTAGATGACTCCATAGATAGATCTTGGTGACACGTAGGAAAATTTTGAATTTTTGCTACGTTCCCCAACAGTGGCATCATGAGCTAGGTCTATGCGTAGTTTCTATGCACGAGTAGAACACAAAGTAGTTGTGGGCGTTGATTTTGTTCAATATGCTTACCTTTACTAGTGCAATCTTGATTCGGTGGCATTGTAGGATGAAGCGGCCCGGACCGACCTTACACGTACTCTTACGTGAGACTGGTTCCACCGACTGACATGCACTAGTTGCATAAGGTGGCTAGCGGGTGTCTGTCTCTCCCACTTTAGTCGGATCGGATTCGATGAAAAGGGTCCTTATGAAGGGTAAATAGCAATTGGCATATCACGTTGTGGTTTTGCGTAGGTAAGAAACGTTCTTGCTAGAAACCCATAGCAGCCACATAAAACATGCAAACAACAATTAGAGGACGTCTAACTTGTTTTTGCAGGGAATGCTATGTGATGTGATATGGCCAAAGGATGTGATGTATGAGATGATCATGTTATTGTAATAGGAATCACGACTTGCATGTCGATGAGTATGAAAACCGGCAGGAGCCATAGGAGTTGTCTTAATTTATTTATGACATGCGTGTCAACATAAACGTCATGTAATTACTTTACTTTATTGCTAACCGTTAGCTGTAGTAGTAGAAGTAATAGATGACGTGACAACTTCATGGAGACACGATGATGGATATCATGATGATGGAGATCATGGTGTCATGCCGGTGACAAGATGATAATGGAGCCCCAAGATGGAGATCAAAGGAGCTATATGATATTGGCCATATCATGTCACTATTATTTGATTGCATGTGATGTTTATCATGTTTTTGCATCTTATTTGATTACAACGACAGTAGTAAATAAGATGATCCCTCATTAAAATTTCAAGAAAGTGTCCCCCCTAACTGTGCACCGTTGCGACAGTTCGTTGTTTCGAAGCACCACGTGATGATCGGGTGTGATAGATTCTAACGTTCACATACAACGGGTGTAAGACAGATTTACACACGCGAAACACTTAGGTTGACTTGACGAGCCTAGCATGTGTACAGACATGGCCTCGGAACACAGAAGACCGAAAGGTCGAGCATGAGTCGTATGGTAGATACGATCAACATGAAGATGTTCACCGATGATGACTAGTCCGTCTCACGTGATGATCGGACACGGCCTAGTTGACTCGGATCATGTAATCACTTAGATGACTAGAGGGATGTCTATCTGAGTGGGAGTTCATAAGATGAACTTAATAATCCTGAACATAATCAAAAGGTCTTCGCAAATTATGTCATAGCTCGCGCTTCAGTTCTACTGTTTAGATATGTTCCTAGAGAAAATTTAGTTGAAAGTTGATAGTAGCAATTATGCGGACTAGGTCCGTAAACTGAGGATTGTCCTCATTGCTTCATAGAAGGCTTATGTCCTTAATGCGCCGCTCAGTGTGCTGAACCTCGAACGTTGTCTGTGGATGTTGCGAACATCTGACATACACATTTTGATAACTACGTGATAGTTCAGTTAAACGGTTTAGAATTGAGGCACCGAAAACGGTTTTGAAACGTTGCAAAACATATGAGATGTTTTGAGGGCTGAAATTGGGATTTCAGGCTCGTGCCCACGTCAAAAGGTATAAGACCTCCGACGATTTTCTTAGCCTACAAACTAAGGGAGAAAAGCTCAATTGTTGAGCTTGTGCTCAGATTGTCTAAGTACAACAATCGCTTGAATCGAGTGGGAGTTGATCTTCCAGGTGAAATAGTGATGGTTCTCCGAAGTCATTACCACCAAGCTACTAGAGCTTTGTGATGAACTATGATATATCAGGGACATATATGATGATCCTTGAGATATTCGTGATGTTTGACACCGCGAAAGTAGAAATCAAGAAGGAGCATCAATTGTTGATGGTTGGTGAAACCACTAGTTTCAAGAAGGGCAAGGGCAAAAAAGGGGATACTTCATGAAACGGCAATTCAGCTGCTGCTCTAGTGAAGAAACCCAAGGTTGAACCCAAACCCGAGACTGAGTGCTTCTGTAATAAGGGGAACAGCCACTGGAGCAGAATTACCCTAGATACTTGGTAGATGAGAAGGCTGGCAAGGTCGATAGAAGTATATTGGATATACATTGTGTTAATGTGTACTTTACTAGTACTCCTAGTAGCACCAGGGTATTAGATATCGGTTTAGTTGCTAAGTGTTATTAACTCGAAATAAAAGCTACGGAATAAATGGAGACTAGCTAAAGGTGAGATGACGATATGTGTTGGAAGTATTTCCAAGGTTGATCAAATATCGTACGCTCCCTCTACCATCGAGATTGGTATTAAAACCTAAATAATTGTTATTTGGTGTTTGCGTTGAGCATAGACATGACTGGATTATGTCTATCGCAATACGGTTATTCATTTAAGGAGAATAATGGTTACTCTGTTTATTTGAATAATACCTTCAATGGTCTTGCACCTAAAATGAATGGTTCATTGAATCTCGATCATAGTGATACACATGTTCATGCCAAAAGATATAAGATAGTAATGATAGTACCACCTACTTGTGGCACTGCCACGTAAGTCATATCGGTATAAAACACATGAAGAAGCTCCATGTTGATGGATCTTTGGGCTCACTCGTTTTTGAAAAGTTTGAGGCATGCAAACCATGTCTATTGGTGTATATGCATGAAGAAACTCCATGCAAATGGACCGTTTGGACTCACTTGATTTTGAATCACTTGAGACATGCAAATCATACCACATGGGCAAGATGACTGAAAGCCTCGTTTTCAGTAAAATGGAACTAGAAAGCAACTTGTTGGAAGTAATACATTTTGATGTGTGCAATCCAATGAGTGCTGAGGCATGTAGTGGATATCGTTATGTTCTTACTTCACAGATGATTTGAGTAGATGTTGACTATATTTACTTGATGAATCACGAGTCTGAATTATTGAAAGGTTCAAGTAATTTTAGGGTGAAGTTGAAAGATCGTCGTGACAAGAGGATAAAATATCTATGATATGATCATAGAGATGAATATCTGAATTACGAGTTTGGCACAGAATTAAGACATTGTGGAAATTGTTTCACAACTAATACAGCCTGGAACACCATAGTGTGATGGTGTGTCCGAACATCATAACTACACCCTATTGGATATGATGCATACCATGATGTCTCTTATCGAATTACCACGATAGTTTATGGGTTAGGCATTAGAGACAACCGCATTCACTTTAAATAGGGCACCACGTAATTCCGATGAGATGACACCGTATGAACTATGGTTTAGAGAAACCTAAGCTGTCATTTCTTAAAAGTTTGGGGCTGCGACGCTTATGTGAAAAGTTTCAGGCTGATAAGCTCGAACCCAAAGCGGATAAATGCATCTTCATAGGACACCCAAAACAGTTGGGTATACCTCCTGTCTCAGATCCGAAAGCAATAAGGGATTGTTTCTAGAATCGGGTCCTTTCTCGAGGAAAAGTTTCTCTCGAAAGAATTGAGTGGGAGGATGGTGGAGACTTGATGAGGTTATTGAACCGTCACTTCAACTAGTGTGTGGCAGGGCACAGGAAGTTGTTCCTGTGGCACCTACAGCAATTGAAGTGGAAGCTTATGATAGTGATCATGATACTTCAGATCAAGTCACTACCAAACCTCGTGGGATGACAAGGATGCGTACTACTTCAGAGTGGTACGTGATCCTGTCTTGGAAGTCATGTTGCTAGACAACAATGAACCTACGAGCTATGGAGAAGCGATGGTGGGCCTGGATTCCAAAATGGCTCGAGGCCATATAATCCGAGAGAGGATCCATATATGAAAACAAAGTGTAGACTTTGGAAGAACTACTTGATGGTCGTAAGGCTGTTAGGTACATATGGATTTTAAAAGGAAGACGGACAATGATGGTAAGTATCACCATTAAGAAAGCTCGACTTGTCGTTAAGATGTTTTCCGACAAGTTCAAGGAGTTGACTACGATGAGACTTTCTCACTCGCAGCGATGCTAAGAGTCTGTTGGAATTATATTAGCGATTACTGCATTATTTATGAAATCTTGCAGATAGGATGTCAAAACATTGTTTCCTCGACGATTTTCTTGAGGAAAGGTTGTATGAGATACAACCAGAAGGTTTTGTCAATCCTGAAAGATGCTAATTAGTATGCAAAGCTCCAGCAATCCTTCTAGGGACTGGAGTAAGCATCTCGGAGTTGGAATGTATGCTTTGATGATGATCAAAGATTTTGGGTTTATACAAAGTTTATGAGAAACTTGTGTTTCCAAAGAAGTGAGTGGGAGCACTATAGAATTTATGATAAGTATATGTTGACATATTGTTGATCAGAAATGACGTAGAATTTCTGGAAAGCATATAGGGTTATTTGGAAAGTGTTTTTCAATGGAAAGCCTGGATTAAGCTACTTGAACATTGAGCATCAAGATCTATAAGGATAGATCAAAACGCTTAATGGTACTTTCAAATGAGCACATTCCTTGACATGATCTTGAAGGTGTTCAAGATGGATCAGTCAAAGAAGGAGTTCTTGCCTGAGTTGTAAGGTATGAAGTTAAGACTTAAAGCTCGACCACGGCAGAATAGAGAGAAAGGACGAAGGTCGTCCCCTATGCTTAAGACATAGGCTCTACAGTATGCTATGCTGTGTACCGCACCTAAAATGTGCCTTGCCATGAGTCAGTCAAGGGGTACAAGAGTGATCTAAGAATGGATCACAGGACAGCGGTCAAAGTTATCCTTAGAAACTAGTGGACTAAGGAATTTTCTCGATTATGGAGGTGGTAAAAGAGTTCATCGTAAAGGGTTACGTCGATGCAAGCTTAACACCTATCCGGATAGCTCTGAGTAGAGATACCGGATACGTATAATGGAGCAACAATTTAGAATAGCTCCAAGTAGAACAGTTATTTGGAATAGCTCCAAATAGAACGTGGTAGCTACATCTAGGAGATGACATAGAGATTTGTAAAGCACACACGGATCTGAAAGGTTCAGACCCGTTGACTATAACATCTCTCACAAACATAACATGATCAAACCCAGAACTCATCGAGTGTTAATCACATGGTAATGTGAACTAGATTATTGACTCTAGTAAACTCTTTGGGTGTTAGTCACATGGGGATGTGACCTTGAGTGTTAATCACATATCGATGTGAACTAGATTATTGACTCTAGTGCAAGTGGGAGACTGTTGGAAATATGCCCTAGAGGCAATAATAAATTGATTATTATTATATTTCCTTGTTCGTGATAATCGTTTATTATCCATGCTAGAATTGTATTGATAGGAAACTTAGATACATGTGTGGATACATAGACAACACCATGTCCCTAGTAAGCCTCTAGTTGACTAGCTCGTTGATCAATAGATGGTTACGGTTTCCTGACCATGGACATTGGATGTCATTGATAACGGGATCACATCATTAGGAGAATGATGTGATGGACAAAGACCCAATCCTAAGCCTAGCACAAGATCATGTAGTTCGTATGCTAAAGCTTTTCTAATGTCAAGTATCATTTCCTTAGACCATGAGATTGTGCAACTCCCGGATACCGTAGGAGTGCTTTGGGTGTGCCAAACGTCACAACGTAACTGGGTGGCTATAAAGGTACACTACGGGTATCTCCGAAAGTGTCAGTTGGGTTGGCACGAATCGAGACTGGGATTTGTCACTCCATGTAAGCGGAGAGGTATCTCTGGTCCCACTCGGTAGGACATCATCATAATGTGCACAGTGTGATCAAGGATTTGATCACGGGATGATGTGTTACGGAACGAGTAAAAGAGACTTGCCGGTAACGAGATTGAACAAGGTATCGGGATACCGATGATCGAATCTCGGGCAAGTATCGTACCGATGGACAAAGGGAATTGCATACGGGATTGATTAAGTCCTTGACATCGTGGTTCATCCGATGAGATCATCGAGGAGCATGTGGGAGCCAACATGGGTATCCAGATCCCTCTGTTGGTTATTGACCGGAGAGTCATCTCGGTCATGTCTGCATGTCTCCCGAACCCGTAGGGTCTACACACTTAAGGTTCGGTGACGCTAGGGTTATAGAGATATTAGTATGCGGTAACCCGAAAGTTTTTCAGAGTCCCGGATGAGATCCCGGACGTCACGAGGAGTTCCGGAATGGTCCGGAGGTAAAGAATTATATATAGGAAGTGTTGTTTCGGCCATCGGGACAAGTTTCGGGGTCACCGGTATTGTACCGGGACCACCGGAAGGGTCCCGGGGGTCCACCGGGTGGGGCCACCTGCCCCGGGGGGGCACATGGGCTGTAGGGGGTGCGCCTTGGCCTACATGGGCCAAGGGCACCAGCCCCTAGAGGCCCATGCGCCAAAGGGACAAGAGGAGGGAAGAGTCCTAAAGGGGGAAGGCACCTCCGAGGTGCCTTGGGGAGGAGGGACTCCTCCCTTGGGCGCACCCTTCCTTGGAGGAAGGGCCAAGGCTGCGCCCCCCCCCCTCTCCCTTGGCCCTATATATAGTGGGGGAAGGGAGGGCAGCAACACCTAAGCCCTGGCGCCTCCCTCTCCCTCCCATGACACATCTCCCTCCTCCCGAAGCGCTTGGCGAAGCCCTGTTGGAATCCCGCTGCTTCCACCACCACGCCATCGTGCTGCTGGATCTCCATCAACCTCTCCTTCCCCCTTGCTGGATCAAGAAGGAGGAGACGTCGCTGCTCCGTACGTGTGTTGAATGCGGAGGTGCCGTCCGTTCGGCGCTAGGATCATCGGTGATTTGGATCACGACGAGTACGACTCCATCAACCCCGTTCTCTTGAACGCTTCCGCGCGCGATCTACAGGGGTATGTTGTAGCGACCTGACCCGAATGGATCACGTCTACTGTGCTACGGTGTCATCCCTGGATCAGTAATGCTGACACCACACAGTACATTGAGGTTTTATAGCAGAGTTGCAATCACACACTTATTACATCGATGGCTCGAAAAGAACTTATTACAATAAATATGGCTGAAGGCCATCTAATATCGATAACAGCGGAAGGCTCGGAAGATAAATGGGTCCATCAACTCCAGCGGCATCACTGAGTATAGGGCCGCGACCTAAAAACACCTCAATCGTCGTCTGAAAAGTCTGCAACATTAACGTTGCAGCCCGAAAACGGGTCAGCACATGGAATATGCTGGCAATATAACACATAGAGAGTAATGGAATGAAACAGTTATACTATATGCACATATGGCTGGTGGAAAGCTCTATGGTTACAGTTTTGCGTAAAGCCAATTTTTCCCTACTGCAAAGGAATAAATTTATTTAACTATCATGGTGGTTGTGAAACATTGAGAATGGTTGACAGCATTCTCAATCCCAATTAAAAATAATTAAAACCCAACAACATTAATTAGAAGTAACATGTTGAGATTCACAATGATATTCAAGTACTAGATACTCAAGTTGTCCATAACCGGGGACACGGCTAATCATGATTAGTTTGTACACTCTGCAGAGGTTTGCGCACGTTTCCCCACAAGACTCGATCGCCTCCGTTTGGTTTCTCGCACGACATGGTGTTTGAGAAGACGGATGACCGAGACACAGTCTTTCAGAAGCGCTAGCACCTTACATGTGGGGTAGACCGTACCACCTACAACCCCTACATCTGCTAGTCCACCCCGTAAGAGTTCGCACAACTTAGTCAACTATGCCAGAGCCCATAATGGCTTGTGGCTGCACACGGAAGTTTCTAGCATGAAAGATCTTATGATCCCTTTGAGCCTGGGTAGCGGTCCAAAAAAACAGGCAAGTCCTGATAGACATCACTTGCCTCAATCCACCCAGATGTGTGTTTAAGTTGCCACCTTAGATAAACCTTTTAAAATTATCAACTCACATCTGTAATGGATATCACTCACCCAATCCACGTCTACTAGCATAGCATGGCATAATAATAAGCAAACGTAGAAGTAACTCCCAAAGGTTTCATAATAGTACAGGTAATAGGTACTACCTCATCTACTTCCCATCCCACAATTTAATTAGATCCTAATCATGCAATGTGTGAGGATTGATCTAATGCAATAAAACATGGGTTGTAGAAAAGGTATGATCAAAGTGTTACTTGCCTTGCTGATGATCCGCGAGTCCTAGGGTTTCGAAGTAACAAGCAGCGCAATCCGGGTAATCTATCGCAGACAAACAACAAGCATACAATAAGTACTCATCTAATGCACAGGTAAAACTCGAACAAGAGAACGAACCAGAAAGTTCAACTTAAGAACTCCGGTTGCAAAGAAAGAAAGAACCGAACAAAGAAACAAACGACAAAAGAAAACAACTCGGTTCTAGCAAGTTGAAACTAGGTCAAATTTTACCGGGGCAAAAACTTGTTTAAGTTGATTAGACAGAACGGCGGTTTCGAGACGAAACTCCAGGCACTTGAATCACCTGATTCCGATAAACGAGCGAAAAGATAAACTAGAACAAAGATCGGATCTGAGATCGCGATCGCGGAATAAATCCGACAGAAAGAAGAGAAGAACGGTTATAGGAACGGTCGTTCGTTAACCTAGAAAGAATCCGGTGATCACGTTCGTTAGGACGAACGGTCCGGCGAACGGTCCAAGGCAACTAAATCGGAGAAGAAAACGAATCCGATCTAGGGTTTCGGAGAAGAAAAACCGAACGAAAAACCGACCTAGAAAACCGGAACGGTTTAGAGAAGAAAAGAATTGGAACGATTAGAAGAAAACGATCCGAGAAAAAGAGACGCGGGGCAACCTCGGCGAGGTCTCCAGTGAGGGGCTCCGGCGGCGTGGGCGTGGGGCGGCGGCGGCAAGGTGCGGCGGCGGCGCGGGTGAGGCGGCGGCTTAGGGCGGCGTGCGGTGGTGCGGCGGCGCGGCGTGGGGTGGCAAGGTGCGGTGTGGAGGAGAGGAGCTTTGATTTGATGTTTAGAGGGGGGGGTGCTTGGGTATTTATATTGGGGAGGGGAGGGGTTTACTTGGGGTAGAGGGCAAGGAATTAGACTAGGAATAGGAATAGAAAAGAGGAAAGGAAAAGATCTAGAAATAGAAAAGGAATATACGGAAGTAGGACCAAAGTCCTACTAGGATTCGGTACAGGAGAGAGGCGGCGGCGACGGTGACGCAGGGCGCCTGGCGCTAGGCGCGCGGTGGCCTGGGGTGCGGTGGCCTTCGGCCCGGCTGGGCCTTGGCCTGGCCGGCCTGCTCCAGTTTTTTTTTGTTTTTTTTAAATAGTTTCCGCGCGCAGAAAAAAAACAAAAAGAGATCTGAACGAACTCCGAAAAATCTAAAGTAAATTTTCCCCGACTCCTAAAAATGAGCCGAACAAAATGAACTTTTCTCTGGACCTAAAATGCAATTTTTGAAAACGCGCATTTTTCCCTATCCAAATGAAATGCAAATAAAACTCCGGCAAACAAAAATTGATCTATTTATTAAATCTTCATTTTCCTAAATTTTGGGAAAGTCATATTATTCCCTCTCTCATATTTTGACACCGGAAAATTTATTGAAGATAAAACAAATAAATCAAACGATCCTCTTTTCAAAATTTGAGAAACTCTCAAATATGAAAATAACGAAATCCCCAACTCTCTCCGGAGGTCCTTGAGTTGCGTGAAATTTCTAGGATCGACCGAAATGCAAGAAAATATGTTATGCATGATGATCTAGTGTATAACATTCCAAATTGAAAATTTGGGATGTTACAAACCTACCCCCCTTAAGATGAATCTCGCCCTCGAGATTCGGGTTGGCTAGAAAATAGGTGAGGGTGGTCTTTGAGCAAATCTTCTTCTCTCTCCCTGGTGGCTTCATCCTCTGAATGGTGGTTCCACTGAACTTTGCAAAACTTGATAACCTTGCTGCGGGTAACTCTGCTGGCATAATCAAGAATCTTGACTGGCTTCTCCTCATATGTTAAGTCGTCCTTCAACTGAATTGCTTCAAGCGGCACGGTATCTCTTAGCGGTACCTCCGCCATCTCGGCATGACATTTCTTCAACTGAGAAACATGGAATACATCATGAACTCCTGACAGTCCCTCTGGTAATTCCAACTTATACGCGACTTCTCCCATACGTTTCAAGATCTTACACGGTCCAACGAAACGCGGTGCTAATTTTCCCTTAACTCCAAAGCGCTTAACTCCTCGAAGTGGGGATACTCGAAGATAAACTCTGTCTCCGGTTTCGTAAACTATCTCCTTGTGTTTAGAATCTGCGTAGCTCTTCTGCCTGGACTGGGCTACCTTGAGCCTACCGCGAATCAACTTAACTTTCCGTTCAGACTCCTTAATCAAATCCGGTCCAAAGAATTGTCAGTCTCCAACTTCGTTCCATGACAACGGTGTCCTGCACCTCCTTCCGTATAAAGCTTCGAAAGGTGCCATCTTCAAACTGGTTTGATAACTGTTGTTATAAGAAAACTCCGCATACGGCAAGTTCTCATCCCAACTAGATCCATAATCTAGTGCACAAGCTCTCAGCATATCTTCCAAAATCTGATTGACTCTCTCGGTCTGTCCATCTGTCTGCGGATGAAAAGCTGTGCTGAACTGTAGTCTGGTTCCCAAAGTTTCATGCAACTGATTCCAAAACTTTGAGGTAAATTGGGTTCCTCTATCTGATACGATACTCCTCGGAACTCCATGCAAACAAACGATTCTAGTCATGTATATCTTTGCCAACTTAGCACTGGTGTAAGTGGTCTTAACTGGAATGAAATATGCTACCTTCGTCAAACGATCAACTGCTACCTATATCGAGTCATACCCTGCTTTCGTCCTGGGTAGTCCCGTGATAAAATCCATGCCTATCTTATCCCACTTACATTCGGGTATCGGCAATGGTTGTAATAATCTTGTTGGCTTCTGATGCTCCGCCTTTACTCTCTGACATACGTCACAAGCTGCTACATATGCTGCAATATCCTTCTTCATTCCGGTCCACCAGAATGTTTCCTTCAAATCCAAATACATCTTGGTATTCCCTGGGTGAATCGAATACGGTGAATCATGTGCCTCCTGCAAAATCAACTTCCTGATCTCCGGGTCATTGGGCACATAAACACGGTCTTCAAACCATAGGGTATCGTGCTCATCCTCACGAAATCCCTTTGCTTTTCCTTTGGTAAGTTCCTCCTTTATAGCAGCAATCTCTTTGTCACATTTCTGAGCTTCTCTGATTTTATCCATCAATGTTGACTTAATCTCCACTGCTGCTACATAGCCTCTCGGAACTATCTCTAAACTTAGTTCACGAAGGTTTTCTGCTAACTCCTTGGGTATACCTCCCGTCATTATCGTATTGACATGGCTCTTACGGCTCAATGCATCAGCTACTACATTAGCCTTTCCGGGATGGTAATGCAATCTCATGTCATAATCCTTGATGAGCTCCAACCATCTCCTTTGTCTGAGGTTCAACTCCTTCTACGTAAAAATGTACTTCAAACTCTTATGATCCGTGTACACCTCACAATGATTTCCAATGAGGAAATGTCTCCACGTCTTCAATGCATGCACTACAGCTGCTAACTCCAAATCATGCGTGGCATAATTCAACTCATGAGGCTTCAGTTGTCGGGAAGCATACGAAACAAATCTCCCTTCCGGCATAAGCACTGCTCCAAGTCCTCGACGTGAAGCGTCGCAATACACCTCATAATCCTTGGTCTGATCTGGCAATATCAACACTGGTGAGGTAACCAATCGTTTCTTCAACTCCTGAAAACTAGCCTCACACTCCTCAGTCCATTTGAACTTAGTATCCTTCTTCAACAACTCTGTCATAGGCTTCGCAATCTTTGAAAAATTCTCAATGAATCTCCGGTAGTATCCTGCGAGTCCAAGAAAACTCCGGATCTCTCTTGGTTGGGGTCGATGGGATGGTGCGGTTCTGTCCATTGCTTCCTCCATTCTCATTACCATTCTTGTGGCCATTATGGTTGTGCGTGCTACCTCCTCCATGGGTATGCTGAAACTGAAATCCCGGTTTAGGGGTAAAACGGGGCTTCTGCTGGGCTCCAGAGTTATACTTCCCCTGTCCATACTTCCTCTTACGGTTCTCAATCTGCTGTTGCTTCCCTTCAATCATGATGGCACGATCTACCAACTCCTGGTAGTTGTTGAAACTCGCTACCATCAACTGCATGCTTAGCTCATCATTCAGTCCTTCCAGAAACTTCTCCTGCTTAGCTGCATCCGTAGCAACGTCATCTGGGGCATAACAGGCTAGCTTACTAAACTCCTCCACATACTGGCCAACAGTCCTTCCTCCTTGGCGTAAGTTGCGAAACTCATGCTTCTTTATGGCCATAACTCCTGCTGAAACATGGGCAGTGCGGAAAGCTTGCTGAAACTGATCCCACGTGACAGTGTCAACTGGGTAAGTGGCTTTGAAATTCTCCCACCATGCTGCCGCGGGTCCGTCTAGCTGGTGAGCGGCAAACTTCACTTTCTCACCATCCGTGCATCCTGCAGTGGTCAACTCCCTTCCTATCTTGCGGAGCCAATCGTCTGCTACTATCGGCTCGGTGCTACTAGAAAACACCGGCGGATTCAGCCTAAGAAAACGGGCTAAGTGGTCAACAGGTGGTGGTGATGGTGGGTTGTGGTTGTTGTTCTGTTGGTTCTGAACTAACATCTGCATCAATTGATTCTGCTGCTGGATCAACTGAGTGAGCTCCGATGGAAATCCATTGTCACGTCTCGGAGGCATCTGAGGGTTTAGAAAAGACGAGATATAAGAATAGAGGGGGCCTAAAGGGAAAACACTACCCATATGCACATGAGCAAATGCACACAAAATCACTTCAATCAATCAAACAAGGGCTTACAAATGGTCTATCTATCGCAAAAGTGCTCGACTATATTGTGTTTACATGGGGGAATACTACTACTATCTGGTGGTCATCTAGAAATTTGAACCGGTGGAAGACTCCATGATATCTGCTCCAGCTTTGTCTTCAAAGTCGGGTTCACTTGGATCCGAATCGGTGCCGTCGATGATGATGTAGTTGTCCGGACATGCGACGTACTCGTCTTCCTCCTGGGATGCTAACTTTCTCTTGAGTTCTTCAATCTCCTGCTTAAGATCGTTATTGTGCCTTGCTAGAGCTACGATCTCGTCCATGTAGTCCTT
The DNA here is from genome assembly GCF_018294505.1 of Triticum aestivum. Lineage (NCBI taxonomy): Eukaryota > Viridiplantae > Streptophyta > Magnoliopsida > Poales > Poaceae > Triticum > Triticum aestivum. Next base: position 293,565,479 of record NC_057794.1, on the reverse strand, counting down.
GCGTGTAGACTTCAGTTCTCCTTCTAGCTCGATGATCCTTGCCTTTGCATTCTTCAACTCCATCATATCATTGCACATCTGGTTCTCGTGGCGTCGAATGTGCTGGTTTAACTCCTGGATGAATGCTGCAATGGATCTATCCTTCTTGGTGCTGACTAACTCCCATTGTTCATCTCGGCGTCCGCAAATCTGGTAGATAGTGTCCTTGAGGTCTTCTTGATAAACTTCTCCAATGCGTCCTATGATGATATGGGCTGCCATGCTCTTTCCCAGACTCCAGGTTGGTGCATTGAAAACACTATCTATGGGTTTCGTGATTGGCGCGAATGTCCTTCCCGGAACGTGAGCTTGAATCTTCCAGCGCTCCTCTTCAGGCAGAGTGGCGTTGAAGGTTCCCGTGAAGCTTGGTAATCCAATGTTCAGGTACTTGGTGACTTCCTTCAGGTGAAATCCAAATGGTGTGCCTTCATCCGGTTGAGCGTACTTAATCTTCACGTTCGTCATCCTAATAGAGTAGAAAAGATGAGGAGTTAGAAAATGAGGAGAGAATAGTGATCTATGGCTTTAACTTAGTGGTCGTGTCCTATAGTCAGCGTGTGCTCTGATACCATCTCTGTAGCGACCTGACCCGAATAGATCACGTCTACTGTGCTACGGTGTCATCCCTGGATCAGTAATGCTGACACCACACAGTACATCGAGGTTTTATAGCAGAGTTGCAATCACACACTTATTACATCAATGGCTCAAAAAGAACTTATTACAATAAATATGGCTGAAGGCCATCTAATATCGATAACAGCGGAAGGCTCGGAAGATAAATGGGTCCATCAACTCCAGCAGCATCACTGAGTATAGGGCCACGACCTAAAAACACCTCAATCATCGTCTGAAAAGTCTGCAACATTAACATTGCAGCCCGAAAACGGGTCAGCACATGGAATATGCTGGCAATGTAACACATAGAGAGTAATGGAATGAAACAGTTATACTATATGCACATATGGCTGGTGGAAAGCTCTATGGTTACAGTTTTGCGTAAAGCCAATTTTTCCCTACTGCAAAGGAATAAATGTATTTAACTATCATGGTGGTTGTGAAACATTGAGAATGGTTGACAGCATTCTCAATCCCAATTAAAAATAATTAAAACCCAACAACATTAATAGAAGTAACATGTTGAGATTCACAATGATATTCAAGTACTAGATACTCAAGTTGTCCATAACCGGGGACACGGCTAATCATGATTAGTTTGTACACTCTGCAGAGGTTTGCGCACGTTTCCCCACAAGACTCGATCGCCTCCGTTTGGTTTCTCGCACGACATGGTGTTTGAGAAGACGGATGACCGAGACACAGTCTTTCAGAAGCGCTAGCACCTTACATGTGGGGTAGACCGTACCACCTACAACCCCTACATCTGCTAGTCCACCGCGTAAGAGTTCGCACAACTTAGTCAACTATGCCAGACCCCATAATGGCTTGTGGCTGCACACGGAAGTTTCTAGCATGAAAGATCTTATGATCCCTTTGAGCCTGGGTAGCGGTCCAAAAAAAACAGGCAAGTCCTGATAGACATCAGGTCCCTCAATCCACCCAGATGTGTGTTTAAGTTGCCACCTTAGATAAACCTTTTAAAATTATCAACTCACATCTGTAATGGATATCACTCACCCAATCCACGTCTACTAGCATAGCATGGCATAATAATAAGCAAACGTAGAAGTAACTCCCAAAGGTTTCATAATAGTACAGGTAATAGGTACTACCTCATCTACTTCCCATCCCACAATTTAATTAGATCCTAATCATGCAATGTGTGAGGATTGATCTAACGCAATAAATCATGCAATGTGTTACTTGCCTTGCTGATGATCCGCGAGTCCTAGGGTTTCGAAGTAACAAGCGGCGCAATCCGGGTAATCTATCGCAGACAAACAACAAGCATACAATAAGTACTCATCTAATGCACAGGTAAAACTCGAACAAGAGAACGAACCAGAAAGTTCAACTTAAGAACTCCGGTTGCAAAGAAAGAAAGAACCGAACAAAGAAACAAACGACGAAAGAAAACAACTCGGTTCTAGCAAGTTGAAACTAGGTCAAATTTTACCGGGGCAAAAACTTGTTTAAGTTGATTAGATGGAACGGCGGTTTCGAGACGAAACTCCAGGCGCTTGAATCACCTGATTCTGATAAACGAGCGAATAGATAAACTAGAACAAAGATCGGATCTGAGATCGCGATCGCGGAATAAATCCGACAGAAAGAAGAGAAGAACGGTTATACGAACGGTCGTTCGTTAACCTAGAAAGAATCCGGTGATCACGTTCGTTAGGACGAACGGTCCAGCGAACGGTCCAAGGCAACTAAATCAGAGAAGAAAACGAATCCGATCTAGGGTTTCGGAGAAGAAAAACCGAACGAAAAAACGACCTAGAAAACCGGAACGGTTTAGAGAACAAAAGAATTGGAACGATTAGAAGAAAACGATCCGAGAAAAAGAGACGCGGGGCAACCTCGGCGAGGTCTCCGGTGAGGGGCTCCGGCGGCGTGGGCGTGGGGCGGCGGCGGCGCGGGTGAGGCGGCGGCTTAGGGCGGCGTGCGGTGGTGCGGCAGCGCGGCGTGGGGTGGCAAGGTGCGGTGTGGAGGAGAGGAGCTTTGATTTGATGTTTAGAGGGGGGGTGCTTGGGTATTTATATTGGGGAGGGGAGGGGTTTACTTGGGGTAGAGGGCAAGGAATTAGACTAGGAATAGGAATAGAAAAGAGGGAAGGAAAAGATCTAGAAATAGAAAAGGAATATACGGAAGTAGGACCAAAGTCCTACTAGGATTCGGTACAGGAGAGAGGCGGCGGCGACGGTGACGCAGGGCGCCTGGCGCTAGGCGCGCGGTGGCCTGGGGCGCGGTGGCCTTCGGCCCGGCTGGGCCTTGGCTTGGCCGGCCTGCTCCAGTTTTTTTTTGTTTTTTTTTAAATAGTTTCCCCGCGCAGAAAAAAAAACAAAAAGAGATCTAAACGAACTCCGAAAAATCTAAAGTAAAGTTTCCCCGACTCCTAAAAATGAGCCGAACAAAATGAACTTTTCTCCGGACCTAAAATGCAATTTTTGAAAACGCGCATTTTTCCCTATCCAAATAAAATGCAAATAAAACTCCGGCAAACAAAAATTGATCTATTTATTAAATCTTCATTTTCCTAAATTTTGGGAAAGTCATATTATTCCCTCTCTCATATTTTGACACCGGAAAATTTATTGAAGATAAAACAAATAAATCAAACGATCCTCTTTTCAAAATTTGGGAAACTCTCAAATATGAAAATAACGAAATCTCCAACTCTCTCCGGAGGTCCTTGAGTTGCGTGAAATTTCTAGGATCGGCCGAAATGCAAGAAAATATGTTATGCATGATGATCTAGTGTATAACATTCCAAATTGAAAATTTGGGATGTTACATATGTAGATCCACTCCTCCCTCGTTGCTAGATGACTCCATAGATAGATCTTGGTGACACGTAGGAAAATTTTGAATTTCTGCTACGTTCCCCAACAGAAGGAGCTAAAGGTAAGATCAATATTCTCTCAAGTCCTATCTACCACTGATACGACTCTACGTACACCAAACATTTGCTTCCAACTAGAAACGAGAAATAAAACTACATTGTGGGTATGAAGAGGATAACTTTGCATGGTATCGGAGAGATAAAATATAAAAGTAGGGGCTGTTATCATAAATTTAGAATATATTACTAAATATTATAAATAGCAAGTGTGGAATAATGATGGTCGGTGTGCCGAATTATCCTAGGCAATCGTTAACAAGACCGGTAGTCTCATTGCAATTTCATATGAGGGAGAGGCATAAGCTAACATACTTTCTCTTCTTGGATCATACACACTTATGATTGAAACTCTAGCAAGCATCCGCAACTACTAAAGATCATTAAGGTAAACCCAACCATAGCATTAAAGCATCAAGTCCCCTTTATCAAATACGCAACACCCCCCTTACTCGGGTTTATGCTTCTGTCACTCAAGCAACCCACTATAAGCGAATCATGAACGTATTGCAACACCCTACAGCGGGAATCCCTCACGCTTGCGGGACACGGAGGGCACAATAGGACAACACCAAAATAAAACATACAACTCATACCAATCTAGATCATCAATCAACCCAAAGACAAAGGATATCTACTTAAAACATCATGTTCAAGTAGGGATTATAGCGGGGTGCGGGAGAGTGGACCGTGTAAAAGAGATGAGAATGGTGATGATGATGTTGATGTTGATGAAGACGATCACCGTGGAGATGATTTCCCTCCCGATGGCACTCCGGCGCCACCGAGACAAAGGAGGAGAGGTTCTCCCCTTGTGCTTCCTCCTCCATGGCTTCCTCCTGGATGGGGAGAGGTTCTCCCTCTGGTCCTTGGCCTTCATGGTGATGATGGCCCCTCCGGGATCCTCCTACATAGCCTTCGGTGATGATGGCCTCCTCCGGCAGGGTGCCAGAGGGGGCCTAGATTGATTTCTCGTGGCTACAGAGGCTTGCGACAGCGGAACTTCCGATCTAGGTTATTTTCTGGAGGTTTGGGTATTTATAGGAGATGTTGGCGTCCAGAACAAGTGAGGGGCCCCCACGGGAAGTCCACGAGGCACAGGGGCACGCCCTCCACCCTAGTGGGGCCCACGGGCCTCCCCTCCGGTAACTCTTCGTTCTAGTATTTTTTATATTTCGAGAAAAATTCTCCGTTGATTTTCATTGCATTCCGAGAACTTTTATTTCTGCACAAAAATAACACCATGGTAGTTCTGCTGAAATAGCGTCAGTCCGGGTTAGTTCTAATCAAATAATACCAAAAATCATATGAAACTATTGTAAACATGGCATGAATACTTCATAAATTATAGATACATTGGAGGCGTATCATTATGCGGTTTGACCGATAAAGATCTTCGTAGAATATGTAGGAACCAATATGAGCATCTAGGTTCCACTATTGGTTATTGACCGGAGATGAGTCTCGGTCATGTCTACATAGTTCTCGAACCCGTAGGGTCCGCACGCTTAACATTCGATGATGATATGTATTATGAGTTATGTGATTTGATGTACTGAAGATAGTTCGGAGTTCCGGATGTGATCATGGACATGACCAGGAGTCTCGAAATGGTCGAGACATAAAGATTCAAATATTGGAAGGCTATGTTTGGACTCAGGAAAGGTTTCAGATAGGTTCAGGCATTTTTTCAGAGTACTGGGGGTTACCGGAACCCCCCGGGGAGTTAATGGGCCTTAATGGGCCAGGGTGGGAGAGAGGAGGAGGCGGCCAAGTGGGAGGCACGTGCCCCCAAGCCCAATCTGAATTGGGAGGGGGGCCGCCCCCTTTCCTTCTTTCCCTCTCTCTCTTCCTTCTTCTCCTACTCCAACTAGGGAAGGGGGGAAACCTACTCCTACTAGGAGTAGGAATACCCCCCTTGGGGCACGCCATAGAGGGCCGGCCCTCCCCTCATCCACCCCTTTATATACGGGGGAGGGGGAACCCAATGGACACACAAGTTGATCTCTTAGGCGTGTGCGGTGCCCCCTCCATAGATTTCCACCTCGGTCATATTGCCGTAGTGCTTAGGCGAAGCCCTGTGTCGGTAACTTCATCATCACCGTCAACATGCCGTCACGCTGACGAAACTCTCCCTCGGCCTCAGCTGGATCTAGAGTTCGAGGGACATCACCGAGCTGAATGTGTGCAGATCGCAGAGGTGCCGTGCGTTCGATACTTGGTCGGTTGGATCGCGAAGACGTTTGACTACATCAACCGCGTTACTTAACGCTTCTGCTTTCGGTCTGCGAGGGTACGTAGACACACTCTCCCCTCTTGTTGCTATGCATCCCTAGATAGATCTTGCGTGATCGTAGGAATTTATTTGAAATACTGCGTTCCCCAACAGTGGCATCCGAGCCAGGTCTATGCGTAGATGTTATATGCACGAGTAGAACACAAAGGAGTTGTGGGCGTGGGTACATACATATTGCTTGCCTTCACTAGTTGTTTCTTGATTCGGTGGTATTGTTGGATGAAGCAGCCTGGACCAACATTACATGACCGCGTTCATGAGACTAGTTCTACCGACGTGCTTTGCACACAGGTGGCTGGTGGGTGTCAGTTTCTCCAACTTTAGTTGAATCAGATTCAATGAACAGGGTTCTTTCTGAAGATCAAAAAGACGCGTTGTGGTTTTTGATGCGTAGGTAAGAACGGTTCTTGCTAAGCCCGTAGTAGCCACGTAAAACTTGCAACAACAAAGTAGAGGACATCTAACTTGTTTTTGCAGGGCATGTTGTGATATGATATGGTCAAGACGTGATTATATAAATTTTTGTATGAGATGATCATGTTTTGTAACACAGTTATTGTCAGGACCCCGATTCCAAGTCACATCGATCTAGCCGGTAACACTTCATATCACTTTGCGGCCTCACACACGGTATTCCCACGGGTGTCGCCTTACCATGGCCCGGGACCGTTTGCGCCTTTTGGCTCACGTATATGATAGTGTCGCTAGCATCCATATGATAGGGAACCCGGGCCGACATGGATAGTCGTGAACCCAAAGCGGCACCAACCTATGGGAACAGGCATACATGAATCACATCGGGCAAGTCGGTCAGCAGCGTGTGAATCCGGGCTGTAGCACTGGGCTAACAGGACTGAGGATGTCACCGCGTGACATTTCCCCGAAGGGACAGACACAGGAACGAAGTGAAACACATGCCGGCCAGTCAAGTGTGCTGAGCAGTAGTGCTGGGCTAACAGGACTCCGGTGAACCGGGTTGTAGCGGACTACTATGGCTCATGGAAGCACTAGACTACATTTCCCCATAAGAGAGGCTGCCAAGGATAAACAACTAGATTGTCGGATCCCACACATACCAAGCATTTCAATCATACACACAATATGCTCGATATGTGTAAATACAACATGGCATCACAACATAACTCTACAACTCAAGTATTTACTCATTAGGCCCCGAGGAGCGAGATATTACAAACATGGGTCTCATGACCCAACAAACATAGCATACAAATCAAGGCACAAGCGGAAGCTTAACATGTTTGAGTACAGACATGTACACGTGAAAAAGGCTAAGAAGCCTGACTATCTACCAGATCCTGCCGAGGGAACAAGATCGTAGCTGAGGTATCAAGCTAAACGTCGAAGTCCAAGCGGGACTACTAGTGATACTGATGTCTCTCTGCAAAACATAAATTAAGCAAACGTGAGTACAAATGTACCCAGCAAGACTTACATCAGAACTAGCTACATATGCATCATTATCAACAAAAGGGATGGTGGGGTTTAACTGCAGCAAGCCAGCTTTGACTCAGTGGCTATCCTAAACTATGACTGTAAGCAACTCTTTGAGGTGGCGCACACGAGTCCACATATTCACCATATCAATACACCACTATGGATCCGCTCCCGTCTCCCTACGAGAACGCCATCCATAGCACTCACACTTATCTTGCGAGTTTTAGAGTATCCACTTTCACTTGTCTATGAACTGTTATAGGCAACCCAGAAGTCCTTTACCGCGGACACGGCTATTCGAATAGATCATTTATAACCCTGCAGGGGTGTACTTCGTCACACATGTTTCTACCACTTAGCGTCTGCACACGACATGTGCTCGGCAGACTTCAAGCGAAAACCGACGTGGGTGTAGACCACGACTTGACTAACCACACAAGTCTCTAGTCCAGGTTTATCGCCTATTCAGGTTCCATCCGCAAGGAAATCCGGCCGGGGTGTCAGCAACGGCCCTAAACGATGTGTGCAGGGTTCCCGAGACACCAAACGGGCGACTCGGTACACCGTGCCATAGTGTATCTACCGCGTCATAGCCCACCCCTAGGGTCAGTGCTACACACGTCCGCCAACACATAACCTACAAACACTAGAAACTAGTTGCAACTCCTGGACAGAGGACGAGATGGGTCAGTAAGTCGAGCGGGGTCATATTTCAGGGCCCAATGTGTGGTAGTAGCTGTTTCATGGATCACAAACACAGAACTCAGTTCCTGATGACGGTTTCAGTGAGACAACCCACCATGTACTCCTACATGGCCTCTCACCGCTACCTTTACCAAATCGTGTTCACACACTTAGCTCACACACCGTAGGACATGTTTACACACCTCTGATTCATCCCCGATGAACCAGACCTGACACGACTCTATGCAATAGCAGGCATGACAGACAAGCATGAATGAGTAGGCACATCAGGGCTCAAACAACTCCTACTCATGCTAGTGGGTTTCATCTATTTACTGTGGCAATGACAGGTCATGCAGAGGAAAGGGGTTCAACTACCGCAACATATAACCGTTGAATCATTGTTGTCCTAATGCAGTAAAAGAGAGCAGGAGCGAGAGAGTGGGATTGTATCGGAATGAAAAAGGGGGGTTTGCTTGCCTGGCACTTCTGAAGACAATATAGTTCTTCATCGGTGTCATCGATCATGTCGTCGAAAACATCGTCGTCTGAGAGGGGACGGTTATCGGTAAATAGGGAAGGACACAATCAATGCCATGCAACAATATGATGCATGAATGTGACATGGCAATATGCTATTGATTGGCCTAATGCAACTAGCAACAACTTAAATGGAGTTGGTTTGAACACTAGGTTCAAATTCAAACTCCATATGTGCTTTATTAAATGCCATTTATTTGTTTTGTCCAAAACAGGGGACAAACATTGTTCAAACATGCATGAAAATGCCATAAACAGATTCCTTGAATTTTTCTGATAATTTTTCATATATAAATTATTTCATTCTGAGTTATAGATTATTTTCTATGATTTTTAGAAGTTTTAGGAATTTTCTGAAAATAATAAATCATTTAAGATTTATTTAAATTCCAGAGAAGGTTTTACTACATCAGCATGATGTAAGAGTGATGTCATCAGGTCAACTGTGGCTGGTCAGGTCAAACCTGACCAGTGGGACCCGCATGTCAGCGTCCTAACTAATTAATAGTGTTAATTAGTGCTAACTAAAAAACATAACCTAGGGTTAGTCAGGGGCTGGCCCCACATGTCACTGACTCAGGGGAGTCAAACCCCAGTCAAACAGGGTCAAACCCGCCGGACCAGGTCAACGGCTCGTCGCCGGTGATGACAGAGACGGCGGAGGGCTTCGGGAATCGCCCACAGGCTACCAAATCGACCGCGGTTTGGTCCTACGCGTAGCTGGGGCTCGCGCGCATCTAGTCGAAGCAACGGCTCGCGCCGGAGTGGACTAAATCAACGGTGCCGACAGCTTTTGCGGCGGCCAGAGTTCGGGTTGGTTTGGGCTCGGCGTTAGGGTGCTCGGGAGGAGAATTTGGTGGGCGTTCCAAGCTCCTGGGAGCGTGCAGAGAACGGTGACGCGCTCGGTTTCGAGCCTCAGCGGCTGCAGCGACGGCGAGGACATCTCCGGCGATGTGGAGCTCTCGGTTCCGGCTGTGGAGCTAGCTAGAGGATGCGCGCGACGATGAGGTAAGGGGGGTTTCGATCGGGGGCTCACAAAGGATCGTTTGGCGCAGACGGCGAGGCCGGGGAGGGTCGAGGCTGAGCGGGAGGCCAAGAGGGATCTCCGGCGACCGAGGTTGAAGAAGATGGTGGTGAGGGCATTCGGGGGCGTCCGGCATCACGTAGCTTGGTGGAGAGCACGAGGCAGACGTGGCGGAGCCCGTGGACTGCTCGGAGAGGCGAGGGGAGCTTGGTGGCCATGGGGACAGCGGGTGGCGGCGACGGTTGCGCTTCGGCGTTCTCGGGTCCGAGGAGGGAGCGAGGCAGAGAGCGGGGTGGGGGCAAGTGAGAGGTCGGGCGGATCCGTATGGCAACGGAGTGGTCATCCGCGGCGTCGCGCTGGCTAGCGAGGGCCAGGCAGGCAGCTGTGTGCCAGCCCGCGCGGGCGCCGTGCTCGGCCTCGCCTCTGCTAGTAGGCAGAGGTTGAAGACAGGTATGCCCCTGGTGGGCTGGGCCGGTTAGCTGGGCCGCCGGGTAAGGAGGCCCAAGTGGGTGTGGCAGGTGAGTTCTTCTCTCTCTCTCTCTTTCCTATTTTCTGTTTTTTATTTTTTTGCAGTATGTTTTGACTTAGTTTAAATACTAAAACACTTTATAAAATTCTGCAAACTTTTATGGGCACTATCTGATTTAAACCAGGGGCCCTCACCAAGTTTCAGAATATTTGGAGCTACCAAATATTTTATAGGAATTAGTAGCTCCAATTCAAATAAGTATTGACTTAATTCAAAGGCCCAAATAAATATTTCTGTGATTCCAAAAATATTGGTTTGAATTTTACCTCTTGCCAATATTTCCAGAAATGAACAGGAACATTTTCTTGGGTTTATGTGAAGCAAATTTTAATGTTGATCATTTTTAGAGAAGATTTCTGAGGCTTTCCACTTTCCCCAATTCAACTTTCATAAATATATACATGATGCATGAATGCTTATGCAACTAGTTACAACCAATTCTAGGGCTGTGACAACTCGCCCCCACTAAACAAGAATCTCGTCCCGAGATTCAAGACGTGAGGTAAGAAGACAGAGGGGCACAAGCTATCACAATCTTCACGATCTAGATGTCTTTCTCGAGGATGTTGACTCATTGCATCACCTTGATCTCGACATCTTGCTTTGAGAACTACATCCAACATGACAACGAGTGGAAAGGGAGAATTTAAGAAGAATCGACCTCCCTGAGGTTCGAGCAACTTAGGATCGTCTTAATGATCACAAGATCAACTCATGGAATGAGACATAGTAACATCTCTTGAGCTGAGACACGAAGCATACACCTAGAGGGATGGAGTGAAACGGATGGCGAGGGTTCACTAGGTAGGCAACAATTCCATACTCGAATAAGATGGAGCATGAATTTCAAAGTAGCAAGAAGATATTTGCCATGATTTCGTAACATGATACCTCGGGGAAGGTGACTCGTAGAATTATTCCCTTAAGTGGCAGAAAGAATTACTTTTGATTCGGAGATCATTGTAACTCTTTATGCCAGCCTAAGGCAATCACAATTGATCATTTGAAGGAGTTCAGAAGAATGATATACTTGGACTAGAAAGGATGATGTGGACTCCCTTGTTGAAGACAATGCAATGGATGATTTTGCTTATCATCGGAAATGGATGGGACCCATGGTAAGTCCACTTTTGAAGATGATCCTGAACAACAACTACTGAGGTGCAAGCTGGGAACAAAATGCAAATGTTGGGAAAGATTCTAGTAACTGGGGAAGAACTCAACAGTCGAGAGTGAGTCCACTGTTTGAAAAGTTTATAACATAACCGAGGAAGCTGGAAGCAAATCCCAGTTAACGCCAATGGTAAAACCTAGTGCTTGCGCGTGCTCTCAAGAACTTGAGCATCTCCATATTCATCAAGGTTTCACCAATATCCGTGGCAAGGATCCTGGCAACACAACATGCTACCATGATGAATAATGGTGGAAGATGCAGATGCAAAGAAAGATAACACTTTCTCAGATTTCACCTTAGCGAGGCCAAGGTATCAAAATCCGGATGATCAACCGAGAGACATTTGGCGCTCCGCTTCTAATGTTCTCCTTGATGTGCTAGCCTAACCCATTCATTGGAATGGTTTGGTATCTAGAACATCAAGTAGCAGGTCAGACTCCGGGAGCTCAGGAATCCATAAGGAATAACTACTGGAGTAAATCCTACGTAATCCTTATGGGGAGGTGGCCAACTTTCTTCAATCGAGATACTACAATAATAGGTCTTCCGGCTGGATGTGTTGGCCACGACATCCACTTTACCGGTTATCGAGAGACCAATATTATAGTTCTTGGAAAATGCTCCAACCATCATATCTTCTTGAGATTCAGATCTGGTTGGTGTCAGGATATTCCAGACTCATCGAGTCTAGAAAGGAAAATGAAGGTTTGCAACACAATTTGACGAGATGATGTTGCAAGATTCTCGGGGAATGAACTGCGATAGCAAGCTCCAAAACATGAGCTGGTTATGCTACAAACCTGTGAACACGCTATCCAAGACGAGCATGACCACGTAGTAGTCTTATAGTAAAACACTATCGAGTTTAGGTGGAACCATCAACGAGGATATCGAAGTCCTTGCGTAAGTCTAGCTCCTAAGAAGAAACTTCTTCTCCTTGAACAGACCAATCAGTGGCTTGGTGTGCTAGGAACACATATGGAGTGGAGGTAATTAATCTACCAAACCATAGAATACTTCGCACATATGCATGACTGATTTGGGATGATTCCAAAGGAAACAAAACAAACCTTTCTCAAATTCATGGCGGCAACTTACACCTAGTGCACGTGAACTTAGAGAAAGTCACTTCTTTAATCCAAGCATAAGCTTCATGAATGGAACACGAAGGCATTGCTTACAAAGTTTTCAACACTAGGTTGATGTTCAACATGAATCATGGGGGAGACAAAATGCTGCTGATGGGCTCAACAACAACTCATCAGAATTTCCATATCACTGGACTTCCACCATCATGTGAACACGGTGATAGCATTGGTCAGACCAAAAGATGTAATGGTGTATTCTCGAGGGATCAACCACGAGTAAGACAACACTATGAACATCATTGGTTCTGATTTGACTTGACGATAGCCCATACTCAAGTCAAAGTTTTGACAAGACAATAGATCCAACAACTGATCATGAGGACCAATTGGTGAAGATATCATCTTTCTTCAACACACACACAACACAAAGATATCCCTTCAGGAAGAACCAAATTCGGCAAAGCCTTTTATCTTCCAACTCTCCAAGTTGTTGTTCAGCTTAACCATCTAGCTCAGGGGTAACCAACACAGATTCTTGGAGAAGGGGTGGTTTATAGAAAAGCCAACATGATCATGAACTCAACATAGCGATCAGGGAACAACCTGGTAATACTTCCGAGAAGATATTCGGAAAATCACGAACCACCAATATGTTATTAGGCTCGAGAACAATCTTGCTTTTCAGGGCAAGAAGATATAATCAAGGAGCGAGGGATTGTCACAATCCTAACTCATTGGTTGATGAGTGCACCCGGAGATATGGACTAGGTAGCACGATCAATCTTAGAATGGTAGCTCAAAAACCAACACGCTAGGAATAAGAATATTGTCCATTTACTACAAAGCAACGAGTTGCTTAGAGTATTGATTTCACACATCATAATTCACTTGTCGGCATTCCGGTTACAACAACACGGAACCGAGGAATGAATAATGATGGCGAGAAGTATCACTGTATCAAGAGTTCATAGGAGGTTGTGCAATTCCTATGATATTCCTGACATTAAGTGGGCAATACTTAAGGGTTGAACAGAATCAAAAGCTGGATTGGCACTTTGATCTGCGGAATACAACTGTTTTGACCCAATCCTGGATATGGATGGGGTACTGGAGTTTGTTTCTCCTAGTCATTCCGGGATGGAATGGCTTGACGGGTCACATGAATAATAGACATCGATAACACCAATGCACAACTACTCTTGACCAACATTTGATGGATGAGGTTCAGAATACAACTAAAGAGGAACAACTCAAAGGAACATATAATTTTTCCGAGTTATGGATGCATGGATTAGCATGTTATTTCTTCCGGATAACCCATGCAGAAAGGTAGGACTGGCAGATTCACAATGCAAAATGGAGAACTCATCAAGAGCACTCTGGTTGTGATCTTTTGATCCAACAAACTTCTGCCATAAGTGGTTCATAGTATTTGGAAGGAGGAAATACCACGGATCTCGAGGACTATCACAAAGGTTACTAATATCCTAAAGGAACTAGCAACACTATCAACATGAGATAAGTAGGGGAATCTCGGGTTCAAGAATCCATGAATAGAATACCTACCACTACATGGCATCACGGGATGCTTTCGAGAATGGTGGCTAGAATTATCACACCGGGAACACAAAACATGGCTAGATTACTAGGTGACTCCCTACAACACCTAGGGTCATAAAAATAGCTCCAACATATATGTCGAGGCAACAGAGTACCTCAACTCACCGGTTAGTGTGGATAAACTGGCAAGGAACGTCGGTAACAGAAGAAGGAACTTGCAAATGCATCAGACTAGTTAGAAACCTGGGATGACTCGGACAGCATAACGGCTGTAAATGCTCAAAATCATTTTAGACATCCTGCAAAATGGTGGCATAACCACTCAACAACACAATATCAAGGTTCTGAGATCAACTGTCAACATACGAAAGTAGTATGGACGGAACTGAAGCTTGAAACTATCAATTCTATAAGTCTATGGATTAGTAGCACGTCATCCTGATAGATAGATGAGAAGGCCTAATTCTTAATCCCCGTAGAAAAGAAAAGGTTGACTCAGATCAGAAGGGCATAGGGTAAAGGAGTAAAAGAGCCTTATGTTCCCTTCCACAATCAATTCCCTTACATAACTAAAGCATTTCTAGACTCAACTTCGACCAGTTTGGCTTGGTAATCCTACTGGCAGTCAGGCTCTGATACCAATGCTGTCAGGACCCCGATTCCAAGTCACATCGATCTAGCCGGTAACACTTCATATCACTTTGCGGCCTCATGCACGGTATTCCCACGGGTGTCGCCTTACCATGGCCCGGGACCATTTGCGCCTTTTGGCTCATATATATGATAGTGTCGCTAGCATCCATATGATAGGGAACCCGGGCCGACATGGCTAGTCATGAACCCAAAGCGGCACCAACCTATGGGAACAGGCATACATGAATCACATCGAGCATGTCGGTCAGCAGCGTGTGAATCCGGGCTGTAGCACTGGGCTAACAGGACTCCGGATGTCACTGCATGACATTTCCCCGAAGGGATAGACACAGGAACGAAGTGAAACACATGCCGGCCAGTCAAGTGTCCTGAGCAGTAGTGCTGGGCTAACAGGACTCCGCTGAACCGGGCTGTAGCGGACTACTATGGCTCATGGAAGGACTAGACTACATTTCCCCATAAGAGAGGCTGCCAAGGATAAAAAACTAGATTGTCGGATCCCACACATACCAAGCATTTCAATCATACACACAATATGCTCGATATGTGTAAATACAACATGGCATCACAACATAATTCTACAACTCAAGTATTTATTCATTAGGCTCCAAGGAGCGAGATATTACAAACATGGGTCTCATGACCCAACAAACATAGCATAGAAATCAAGGCACAAGTGGAAGCTTAACATGTCTGAGTACAGACATGTACAAATGAAAAAGGCTAAGAAGCCTGACTATCTACCAGATCCTGCCAAGGGCACAAGATCGTAGCTGAGGTATCAAGCTAAACGTCGAAGTCCAAGCGGGACTACTAGTGATACTGACGTCTCTCTGCAAAACATAAATTAAGCAAACGTGAGTACAAATGTACCCAGCAAGACTTACATCAGAACTAGCTACATATGCATCATTATCAACAAAAGGGATGGTGGGGTTTAACTGCAGCAAGCCAGCTTTGACTCAGTGGCTATCCTAAACTATGACTGTAAGCAACTCTTTGAGGTGGCGCACACGAGTCCACATATTCACCATATCAATACACCACTATGGATCCGCTCCCGTCTCCCTACGAGAACGCCATCCATAGCACTCACACTTATCTTGCGAGTTTTAGAGTATCCACTTTCACTTGTCTATGAACTGTTATAGGCAACCCAGAAGTCCTTTACCGCGGACACGGCTATTCGAATAGATCATTTATAACCTTGCAGGGGTGTACTTCGTCACACATGTTTCCACCACTTAGCGTCTGCACACGACATGTGCTCGGCAGACTTCAAGCGAAAACCGACGTGGGTGTAGACCATGACCTGACTAACCACACAAGTATCTAGTCCAGGTTTATCGCCTATTCAGGTTCCATCCGCAAGGAAATCCGGCCGGGGTGTCCTCAACGGCCCCAAACGATGTGTGCAGGATTCCCGAGACACCAAACGGGTGACTCGGTACACCATGCCACGGTGTATCTACCGCGTCATAGCCCACCCCTAGGGTCAGCACTACGCACGGCCGCCAACACATAACCTACAAACACTAGAAACTAGTTGCAACTCCTGGACAGAGGACGAGATGGGTCAGTAAGTCGAGCGGGGTCATATTTCAGGGCCCAATGTGTGGTAGTAGCTGTTTCATGGATCATAAACACAGAACTCGGTTCCTGATGACGGTTTCAGTGAGACAACCCACCATGTACTCCTACATGGCCTCTCACCGCTACCTTTACCAAATCGTGTTCACACACTTAGCTCACACACCGTAGGACATGTTTACACACCTCCGATTCATCCCCGATGAACCAGACCTGACACGACTCTATGCAATAGCAGGCATGACAAACAAGCATGAATGAGTAGGCACATCAGGGCTCAAACAACTCCTACTCATGCTAGTGGGTTTCATCTATTTGCTGTGGCAATGACAGGTCATGCATAGGAAAGGGGTTCAACTACCGCAACATATAACAGTTGAATTGTTGTTGTCCTAATGCAGTAAAAGAGAGCAGGAGCGAGAGAGTGGGATTGTATCAGAATGAGCAAGGGGGTTTTGCTTGCCTGGCACTTCTGAAGACAATATAGTTCTTCATCGGCGTCATCGATCACGTCATCGGAAACATCGTCGTCTGAGAGGGGACGGTTACCGGCAAACAGGAAAGGACACAATCAATGCCATGCAACAATATGATGCATGAATGTGACATGGCAATATGCTGTTGATTGGCCTAATGCAACTAGCAACAAGTTAAATGGAGTTGGTTTGAACACTAGGTTCAAATTCAAACTCCATATGTGCTTTATTAAATGCCATTTATTTGTTTTGTCCAAAACAGGGGACAAACATTGTTCAAACATGCATGAAAATGCCATAAACAGATTCCTTGAATTGTTCTGATAATTTTTCATATATAAATTATTTCATTCTGAGTTATATATTATTTTCTATGATTTTTAGAAGTTTTAGGCATTTTTTGAAAATAATAAATCATTTAAGATTTATTTAAATTCCAGAAAAGGTTTTACTGCGTCAGCATGACGTAAGAGTGACATCATCAGGTCAACTGTGGCTGGTCAGGTCAAACCTGACCAGTGGGAGTCAAACCGTGCTAACTAAAAAACATAACCTAGGGTTAGTCAGGGGCTGGCTGTAACACCCTCGATGCGGCTATAGCTCCCACGTGTCGAGGCACGACTTAGAGACATAACCGCATTGAAAGCAATGTCGCAAGTCAGGCAATCATTACAACATCCCATGTAATACATAATAAAAGGGGGAGATAACATAGTTGGCTTACACTCGCCACGTCACATCAGAGTACATAAATAACATCCATCAAACAAACACTCATGGCCCGACTACGGCGCCAAAATGGAAAAGAACCCAACATGCGACAAGGCCCTGAATCGAACCCCAACTAGGCACCACTACTGATCATCGGGAAAGGAAACATAATAACGCTGAGAGTCCTCGTCGAACTCCCACTTGAGCTCGTACTCGTCACCTGGAGCGGAATCACCAGGACCTGCATCTGGAATTATAGTATTTGTGAGCCACAAGGACTCAGCAATCTCGCACCCCCGCGATCAAGACTATTTAAGCTTATAGGACAGGATAAGGCAAGTATATGTGGAGCTGCAGCAAGCGACTAACATATATGGTGGCTAACTTATTCGCAAAGGAGAGCGAGAAGAGGAGGCAAAGCGCGAGCGAGAAACTAGAAGGAACAACCTGCGCAAGCATTACTCCAACACCGTGTCCACTTCCCGGACTCCGCCGAGAAGAGGCCTTCACGGCAACACACGCAGTTGATTCGTTTTAATTAATTAAGGTTTAAGTTATCTACAACCGGACATTAACAAATTCCCATATGCCCATAACCGCGGGCACGGCTTTCGAAAGTTCAATCCCTGCAGGGGAGTCCCAACTTAGCCCATGACAAGCTCTCACGGTCAACGAAGGAATAGACCTCCACCCGAGACACACCGATCAGACTCGGTAACCCGGTACAACAAGACAATTCGACAGGTTAAAACAAGACCAGCAACACCGCCCGAATGTGCCGACAAATCCCGATAGGAGCTGCACATATCTCTTTCTCAGGGCACACTCAGATTGTCCTAGGTACGGGTAGGCCAGCCCAGAGTTGCCCCTGGTGGCCATCGGTAGCTGACAGGTGGACCAACACTCAGAGGAGCACTGGCCCGGGGGGGGTTAAAATAAGATGACCCTTGAGTCTGCAGAACCCAAGGGAAAGAAAATGCTAGGTGGCAAATGGTAAAACCAAGGTTGGGCATTGCTGGAAAAGCTTTAATGAAGGCGAAATATCAAGGGGTTCCCATTATAACCCAACCGCGTAAGCAACGCAAAATCCGGGAACATAACACCGATATGACGGAAACTAGGGCGGCAAGAGTGGAACAAAACACTAGGCGAGGGGCCGAGCCTTCCACCCTTTACCAAGTATATAGATGCATTAAGATAACATAGCAATATAATGATATCCCAACAAGTAAATAAATGTTCCAACAAGGAGCGGCTCAAATCTTCACCTGCAACTAGCAACGCTATAAGAGGGGCTGAGCAAAGCGGTAACATAGCCAATCAACGGTTTGCTAGGACAAGGTGGGTTAAAGGTTCAATCATGAAATTGGGAGGCTGACAAGCAAATGGTAGGCATCGTAGCATTGGCAAAGCAAAAGAGCGAGCAAACTAGCATAGCAAAGATAGTAGTGATTTCGAGGGTATGATCATCTTGCCTGCACAGTTGTCAGAGTTGACTGGATCCTCACAAGCAAACTCAACGGGCTCCTCGGTAGCGAACTCGTCTCCCGGCTCTACCCAACAAGACAAACAAGCAACAAGGATACAATCAACCACGTGCAAGACCAAGCAATATGATGAAATGATGACATGCTATGCAGGATGCGATGCGGGATGCAAAATGCAAGATATGACAGGAAATGCATGAACCTGGCCTCAAATTGGAATTCCAAGGGTGCCACTGGATAGAGGGGATGAAATCGCTTGAAAACGATATAAAGATCATTGGAATCGGAGTTACGGTTTGGAAATGGCAAGCGTTTTAAGATATGACACCGGTCTGCGATTTACAGCAAGTAGGCATCTAAATGCAATGAAATGAACATGCTACAGCCACCGAACATGAAAACGAAATACATGGCAGTGATGTACACAAGATGATTAACAAAACACTAGCACTGAGCCATAGGCAAATTCATCCATTAAGAGGTTCAAACAAGCATGGCAAAAATGAATATGCAAAACAGATTCCAGACTTAGTGAAATTAACACTAGCCTGAAATTTCAGATCACGATGCTCTCTTTGGAGCAGCAAAACAACATGATAAGTGACCTGAATATGACAAGTAAGAACATGGTATGGAGCTACTCAACAAGCTTAACAAAAGACCCAAAGTGACCTGGGGCCAAAAGGGTTCACAAAATATATTAACGGGCACACGAACATAGCATAAAACACAATCAGTTTTCAGACTTAGTGAAAACTGAGACATGCTGAAATTTAACTCACGAAGGCATGTAAACGAGCTCGATGCACTCACCATGGTGCAAGTCATAGCAAGGCAAGCATATAACCAGCAAGAAGGCACAATATGCTAGCTACTCATGGCAAGAACAAAGGCATAGCATGCATGGAACACTAACGGTAGCATCGGCAAAATCGTAAACAAGTTGACGATCTGCCCAGATTAACAACGAAGCAAAAGTTGAGCTCGGTTGAGTCAACCCAGAGCACTCCACATATGCAAACAAAGACATGGATGGATAGAGCATAACATAAGTATCAAAACTCCCTTACTGATCATCCTCAAAAGAGGCACGGATCACTAGGAAACAAGCTGGACATATAGCATCACGAACTAAAATATCCCAGACTTTGTGAAAATCACTAAGTCCCTAAAATCAGCAATCTCAGGTACCTCTCTTCGCAAGCTTGCACAAGACAACACACACATCCTAAAAATGCATGGGTGGCACCTCTGGAAAGAAGACAAAATGCTTAACAATTCATCCCAAAGGGGCACAGGCATATCATGCACGGATTAAACATGGCAAAAATGACAAAAGTGCATGATGAACTAACGGATCTGCAATTTAACTCACGAAGCCTCCTTCTAACAGCATTTTGGGAATCAAGATGACCTCAAATGCAAATAATGCAATGGAACGAAATGATGTACATGTCGAGTCGAAGATTTTGATATATCGTATGCCCAAAACGAAGCTACGGTTGCGGAGATACAAGCAGTCAAAGAATGCATAAAAATCTGGGAGATTAGGGTTTCGGGGAGAGGTCAACCCGATCCAGATCCAGATCCAGATCGGCACGCGGATCGAGGAACGTCGGGGATCACTGTAGCTGGCCGGAACTTGGCCGCCGGAGACGCGGGAGGAGGCCGGTCGGGGCGGATCCGGTGGTCGCCGGGGCGGTGGCGCCCGGTGCGGTGGCGCGGAGGCCCGCGGGCGGAGGCGGCGGTGGTCCGGCGCTACGGGCGCCGGCCGGCAAGGGCGCGCAGGGCGGTGCGGCGGCGGCGATGGCGTCCCGCGGCGGCGCCGGTCGCCGGAGGCGCGGAAGGCGGCGGCGCTCGGGGAAAGGAGGAGGCGCGGGGGCGCGGGCTCGCGGGGGCCGTCCCCGGGCCTGGCGGGCCGCGGCGGCGGTGGAGGCGCGGCTGCCACGGGGTGAGCCCTCAGTGGCTGCGGGCGGCGGCGGCGGTTTTCCGGGCCAGGACGGACATGTCCGGCTCGGCGCGGGGATTTTTAGGGTTTCGGAGGTGGAAGACGATCCGAAAACGGAGGGGGCCTTTAAATAGGCATAGAGGGAGCTAGGAGAGTCCAAAAGAGGTGCAGTTTTCGCCCACGCGATCGTGATCGAACGCTCTAGGACATGGAGCAGAGTTTGGTGGGTTTTGGTACAAATTTGGAGGGGTGTTGGGCTGCAACACACACGAGGCCTTTTCGGTCCCTCGGTTAACCGTTGGAGTATCAAACAAAGTCCAAATGATACGAAACTTGACAGGCGGTCTACCGGTAGTAAACCAAGGCCGCATGACAAGTCTCGGTCCAATCCGGAAATGTTTAACCCCCACACACGAAAGAAAGTTAGAAATGGCCACCGGAGGAGAACGAAGCGTCGGAATGCAAAACGGACAACGGGGAAAAAGCTCGAATGCATGAGATGAACACGTATGCAAATGCAATGCACATGATGACATGATATGAGATGCAAGAAAACGAAAACAACACACGGAGGCAAAGACCCGAACCCGAGAAATAAATATAAGTTAACGCCGGAAACGGCAAGAGTTGGAGTACAAATAGGGAAAGTCGTATCTGGGGCGTTACAACACTCCACCACTACAAAAAGATCTCGTCCCGAGATCTAGGACTGAAAGAACTCCGGGTACTCAAAACGGAGGTGATCCTCGGGTTCCCAGATAGCTTCACGGTCGGAATGGTGAGACCACTTGACTTTGAGAAATTTGATTGACTTGTTGCGAGTCTTGCGTTCAGTCTCTTCAAGAATAGCAACTGGGTGCTCACGATAAGAGAGATCTTCTTGGAGCTCAATGTCCTCAAAGTTGACGGTGCGTTCAGGCGTCTTGAAGCACTTTCGGAGTTGGGATACATGGAACACATCATAAACATTGGCAAAGTTTGAAGGAAGCTCGAGCTGATAGGCGAGGTCGCCTCTCTTGCTGACAATCTTGAAAGGTCCCACGTATCTAGGGGCAAGCTTCCCTTTGATACCGAAGCGACGAGTACCTTTCATAGGAGAGACGCGGAGGTAAACATGATCTCCGATCTCGAAAGCCAAATCACGGTGCTTACTATCATAGTAGCTCTTTTGGCGGGATTGGGCTGCTTTGAGGTTATCACGAATGACTTTGCACATTTCTTCTGCTTCTGTGATTAAGTCATTACCCAGAAGCTGACGTTCACCAGTTTCAGACCAGTTGAGAGGGGTACGGCACTTCCTGCCATACAGAATTTCAAAAGGGGCCTTGCCCGAACTTGCTTGAAAACTGTTGTTGTATGAGAATTCAGCATAAGGAAGGCAATCCTCCCACTTCATGCCGAAAGAGATCACACAAGCCCTGAGCATATCTTCAAGAATCTGGTTGACACGCTCGACTTGACCGCTTGTTTGAGGATGGAAAGTAGTGCTGAAGCGGATGTTGGTGCCCATGGCCTTCTGAAAAGAATCCCAAAACTTGGAGGTAAAGATGCTGCCACGGTCTGAAGATATCACATGAGGAATACCGTGCAGAGAGACAATGTGAGAGGTATAGAGTTCCGCCAATTGAGCTGCAGTGATCGACTCTTTGATAGGCAGAAAGTGAGCCACTTTGGTGAGCCTGTCGATGACAACAAATATAGCATCATTGCCACGCTTGGACTTTGGAAATCCAGTCACGAAGTCCATTTCAATGTGGTCAAACTTCCATTCTGGAATGGCAAGAGGTTGGAGGAGACCAGCTGGTCTTTGGTGTTCTGCCTTCACTCTTCTGCAGACATCACATTCATTCACGAATTGAGCGATCTCGCGCTTCATTCGAGTCCACCAATAAGCTTGCTTGAGGTCCTGATACATCTTCGTGCTCCCAGGGTGGATGGAGAGGAGAGAATTGTGAGCCTCGTTCATGATCACTTTACGAAGTTCACCTTTGGAATCCTTGTACTGCTGGAACCATTCTGCAGCTTGATCTTTGAGTTGGAAGGAAGCGAACTTCACAAAGTCCTCAGGCCTGACGTTACTGCACTCGAAATGCTTACACAGATCCACAAGCCAATCGTCAGCATCGGTTGCCTCAACACAATTACTGAAAGTCTTTGGCCCGTTAGCAAGGAACTGGTTGAGTGTAGCAAAGTGACCCTGGTTGCTGCCTTGATTCCCTTGACTGCCTTGATTGCGCTCTTGGAGAATTTGCATGATCAGCTGAGTGTTTGCATTGGTTGCGGCCATCACAGCTTGCCATGCCTCTGGAGGAGGTGGAGGTGGTGGCGAATCAGGATTCGGAGTCGTGCGCGTTGGAGGAGCCATCCTGAAGAGGTTGACCACCATTAGCACATGACAGATAAATATTGAAGCTGAATCCAACGGAATGAAAATTGCAACATATAGTCTTCACATCCGAACAAAATGAACGAATGCATTTCTCTTGAAGTGGTCACATATTCCTAAATTGCGAAGCCACGAAGAATCAGGTAGAAGGGGTACAACAACGAGGGATGGAATCATCATATGACGTCGAAGCAACACGAATGCCACAACTCGAAATAAAACCAAGGGTTGGCTTGCAGAATAAGCCGGAACAAATACATGATAGAAATTTCGTCCGAAGTTTTCGTGGTGGAACCTACACGGGCTCGATCGTACAGCACCATCATGTACAAGGCAGTGCACATGACATACGAAACGTCCCCGAGTCAACATAGCCAAGGACTCTTTAAGACAAAACGAGACCACTGTAAAATCGACCGTGAATAGGCGAACCACTAGACGTCGAACCCCAATTTCATATCATACATCTGTCGGAAAGATATCCTAAGGCTACTTGAATTCCCACCTATGAAATTCCCGAAATTTTCCCGGTTATGCAATCAGGTGTTGGGGATACAGGGGAAGCATAATATCTCACCCAAGCTAGCAAATCCTACATCCAGCTGTATCCATCCTTCAACACATAACCAAGAAACCTTCGGAAACCATCTATCTCAACCTTCGAAAAGCATCCGTTATACAAGTTATGGCGATACTCCCGAACTCCCGCCCCAGTACTGGGTGGCGTCGAGGTTATCTCACCAACGAACTGCATAAAAGAGATTTTCGATGTCGCGCACAAATCTCAAGTATACCAGAATTGCAACGATAAAATTGTGACGACAACACCTCGGAGCTCAACTCCCCGGGACACTGCCACAACCCCTAAAGACAGGAGGCACCAAGAACAATGTTCTCGTCACAAAACCATCGGAACAAAACCAAGATACTTGCGTGATCCTAAAAAAAAAATTAGTGAAATTTGAGAAGAGAAGAGTCAAAACTCTACGTCAGGATGCCTTACCAGAGTGATGAGGAGACTGGGAAGTAAAAAGAATTCCTAAGCTCTCCGATATATAATTCCTAAGGACTCAAAACATTTTTCTAGACACAACTCGGCTGCTAAAAACGATCAAACAATGGGGGCTCCTAAGGTCGGGGAAGGCTCTGATACCAACTTGTAACACCCTCGATGCGGCTATAGCTCCCACGTGTCGAGGCACGACTTAGAGACATAACCGCATTGAAAGCAATGTCGCAAGTCAGGCAATCATTACAACATCCCATGTAATACATAATAAAAGGGGGAGATAACATAGTTGGCTTACACTCGCCACGTCACATCAGAGTACATAAATAACATCCATCAAACAAACACTCATGGCCCGACTACGGCGCCAAAATGGAAAGGAACCCAACATGCGACAAGGCCCTGAATCGAACCCCAACTAGGCACCACTACTGATCATCGGGAAAGGAAACATAATAACGCTGAGAGTCCTCGTCGAACTCCCACTTGAGCTCGTACTCGTCACCTGGAGCGGAATCACCTGGACCTGCATCTGGAATTATAGTATTTGTGAGCCACAAGGACTCAGCAATCTCGCACCCCCGCGATCAAGACTATTTAAGCTTATAGGACAGGATAAGGCAAGTATATGTGGAGCTGCAGCAAGCGACTAACATATATGGTGGCTAACTTATTCGCAAAGGAGAGCGAGAAGAGGAGGCAAAGCGCGAGCGAGAAACTAGAAGGAACAACCTGCGCAAGCATTACTCCAACACCGTGTCCACTTCCCGGACTCCGCCGAGAAGAGGCCTTCACGGCAACACACGCAGTTGATTCGTTTTAATTAATTAAGGTTTAAGTTATCTACAACCGGACATTAACAAATTCCCATATGCCCATAACCGTGGGCACGGCTTTCGGAAGTTCAATCCCTGCAGGGGAGTCCCAACTTAGCCCATGACAAGCTCTCACGGTCAACGAAGGAATAGACCTCCACCCGAGACACACCGATCAGACTCGGTAACCCGGTACAACAAGACAATTCGACAGGTTAAAACAAGACCAGCAACACCGCCCGAATGTGCCGACAAATCCCGATAGGAGCTGCACATATCTCTTTCTCAGGGCACACTCAGATTGTCCTAGGTACGGGTAGGCCAGCCCAGAGTTGCCCCTGGTGGCCACCGGTAGCTGACAGGTGGACCAACACTCAGAGGAGCACTGGCCCGGGGGGTTAAAATAAGATGACCCTTGAGTCTGCAGAACCCAAGGGAAAGAAAAGGCTAGGTGGCAAATGGTAAAACCAAGGTTGGGCATTGCTGGAAAAGCTTTAATCAAGGCGAAATATCAAGGGGTTCCCATTATAACCCAACCGCGTAAGGAACGCAAAATCCGGGAACATAACACCGATATGACGGAAACTATGGCGGCAAGAGTGGAACAAAACACTAGGCGAGAGGCCGAGCCTTCCACCCTTTACCAAGTATATAGATGCATTAAGATAACATAGCAATATAATGATATCCCAACAAGTAAATAAATGTTCCAACAAGGAACGGATCCAATCTTCACCTGCAACTAGCAACGCTATAAGAGGGGCTGAGCAAAGCGGTAACATAGCCAATCAACGGTTTGCTAGGACAAGGTGGGTTAAAGGTTCAATCATGAAATTGGGAGGCTGACAAGCAAACGGTAGGCATCGTAGCATTGGCAAAGCAAAAGAGCGAGCAAACTAGCATAGCAAAGATAGTAGTGATTTCGAGGGTATGATCATGTTGCCTGCACAGTTGTCAGAGTTGACTGGATCCTCACAAGCAAACTCAACGGGCTCCTCGGTAGCGAACTCTTCTCCCGGCTCTACCCAACAAGACAAACAAGCAACAAGGATACAATCAACCACGTGCAAGACCAAGCAATATGATGAAATGATGACATGCTATGCGGGATGCGATGCGGGATGCAAAATGCAAGATATGACAGGAAATGCATGAACCTGGCCTCAAATTGGAATTCCAAGGGTGCCACTGGATAGAGGGGATGAAATCGCTTGAAAACGATATAAAGATCATTGGAATCGGAGTTACGGTTTGGAAATGGCAAGCGTTTTAAGATATGACACCGGTCTGCGATTTACAGCAAGTAGGCATCTAAATGCAATGAAATGAACATGCTACAGCCACCGAACATGAAAACAAAATACATGGCAGTGATGTACACAAGATGGTTAACAAAACACTAGCACTGAGCCAGAGGCAAATTCATCCATTAAGAGGTTCAAACAAGCATGGCAAAAATGAATATGCAAAACAGATTCCAGACTTAGTGAAATTAACACTAGCCTGAAATTTCAGATCACGATGCTCTCTTTGGAGCAGCAAAACAACATGATAAATGACCTGAACATGACAAGTAATAACATGGCATGGAGCTACTCAACAAGCTTAACAAAAGACCCAAAGTGACCTGGGGCCAAAAGGGTTCACAAAATATATTAACGGGCACACGAACATAGCATAAAACACAATCAGTTTTCAGACTTAGTGCAAACTGAGACATGCTGAAATTTAACTCACGAAGGCATGTAAACGAGCTCGATGCACTCACCATGGTGCAAGTCATAGCAAGGCAAGCATATAACCAGCAAGAAGGCACAATATGCTAGCTACACATGGCAAGAACAAAGGCATAGCATGCATGGAACACTAACGGTAGCATCGGCAAAATCGCAAACAAGTTGACGATCTGCCCAGATTAACAACGAAGCAAAAGTTGAGCTCGGTTGAGTCAACCTAGAGCTCTCCACATATGCAAACAAAGACATGGATGGATACAGAATAACATAAATATCAAAACTCCCTTAATGATCATCCTCAAAAGAGGTACGGATCACTAGGAAACAAGCTGGACATATAGCATCACGAACTAAAATATCCCAGACTTAGTGAAAATCAC
The DNA here is from genome assembly GCF_018294505.1 of Triticum aestivum. Classification (NCBI taxonomy): domain Eukaryota; kingdom Viridiplantae; phylum Streptophyta; class Magnoliopsida; order Poales; family Poaceae; genus Triticum; species Triticum aestivum. The sequence goes on along the minus strand of NC_057794.1, from coordinate 293,538,375 downwards.
TAAGTCCCTGAAATCAGCAATCTCAGGTACCTCTCTTCGCAAGCTTGCACAAGACAACACACACATCCTAAAAATGCATGGGTGGCACCTCTGGAAAGAAGACAAAATGCTTAACAATTCATCCCAAAGGGGCACAGGCATATCATGCACGGATTAAACATGGCAAAAATGACAAAAGCGCATGATGAACTAACGGATCTGCAATTTAACTCACGAAGCCTCCTTCTAACAGCATTTTGGGAATCAAGATGACCTCAAATGCAAATGATGCAATGGAATGAAATGATGTACATGTCGAGGCGATGATTTTGATATATCATATGACCAAAACGGAGCTACGGTTGCGGAGATACAAGCAGTCAAAGAATGCATAAAAATCTGGGAGATTAGGGTTTCGGGGAGAGGGCAACCCGATCCAGATCCAGATCCAGATCGGCACGCGGATCGAGGAACGCCGGGGATCACTGTAGCTGGCCGGAACTTGGCCGCCGGAGATGCGGGAGGAGGCCGGCCGGGGCGGATCCGGTGGTCGCCGGGGCGGTGGCGCCAGGCGCGGTGGCGCGGAGGCCCGCGGGCGGAGGCGGCGGTGGTCCGGCGGCGCTACGGGCGCCGGCCGGCAAGGGCGCGCACGGCGGTGTGGCGGCGGCGATGGCGTCCCGCGGCGGCGCCGGTCGCCGGAGGCGCGGAAGGCGGCGGCGCTCGGGGAAAGGAGGAGGCGCGGGGGCGCAGGCTCGCGGGGGCCGTCCCCGGGCCTGGCGGGCCGCGGCGGCGGTGGAGGCGCGGCTGCCACGTGGTGAGCCCTCAGTGGCTGCGGGCGGTGGCGGCGGTTTTCCGGGCCGGGACGGACATGTCCGGCTCGGCGCGGGGATTTTTAGGGTTTCGGAGGTGGAAGACGATCCAAAAACGGAGGGGGCCTTTAAATAGGCATAGAGGGAGCTAGGAGAGTCCAAAAGAGGTGTGGTTTTCGCCCACGCGATCGTGATCGAACGCTCTAGGACATGGAGCAGAGTTTGGTGGGTTTTGGTACAAATTTGGAGGGGTGTTGGGATGCAACACACACGAGGCCTTTTCGGTCCCTCGGTTAACCGTTGGAGTATCAAACAAAGTCCAAATGATACGAAACTTGACAGGCGGTCTACCGGTAGTAAACCAAGGCCGCATGACAAGTCTCGGTCCAATCCGGAAATGTTTAACCCCCCCACACAAAAGAAAGTTAGAAATGGCCACCGGAGGAGAACGAAGCGTCGGAATGCAAAACGGACAACGGGGAAAAAGCTCGAATGCATGAGATGAACACGTATGCAAATGCAATGCACATGATGACATGATATGAGATGCAAGAAAACGAAAACAACACACGGAGGCAAAGACCCGAACCCGAGGAATAAATATAAGTTAACGCCGGAAACGGCAAGAGTTGGAGTACAAATAGGGAAAGTCGTATCTGGGGCGTTACACTGGCCCCACATGTCACTGACTCAGGGGAGTCAAACCCCAGTCAAACGGGGTCAAACCCGCCGGACCAGGTCAACGGCTCGTCGCCGGCGATGACAGAGACGGCGGAGGGCTTCGGGAATCGCCCACAGGCTACCAAATCGACCGCGGTTTGGTCCTACGCGTAGCTGGGGCTCGCGCGCATCTAGTCGAGGCAACGGCTCGCGCCGGAGTGGACTAAATCGACGGCGCCGACAACTTTTGTGGCGGCCAGAGTTCGGGTTGGTTTGGGCTCGGCGTTAGGGTGCTCGGGGGGAGAATTTGGTGGGCGTTCCAAGCTCCTGGGAGCGTGCAGAGAACGGTGACGCGCTCGGTTTCGAGCCTCAGCGGCTGCAGCGACGGCGAGGACATCTCCGGCGATGTGGAGCTCTCGGTTCCGGCTGTGGAGCTAGCTAGAGGATGCGCGCGACGATGAGGTAAGGGGGGTTTCGATCGGGGGCTCACAAAGGATCGTTTGGCGCAGACGGCGAGGCCGGGGAGGGTCGAGGCTGAGCGGGAGGCCGAGAGGGATCTCCGGCGACCGAGGTTGAAGAAGATGGTGGTGAGGGCATTCGGGGGCGTCCGGCATCGCGTAGCTTGGTGGAGAGGACGAGGCAGACGTGGCGGAGCCCGTGGACTGCTCGGAGAGGCGAGGGGAGCTCGGTGGCCACGGGGACAGCGGGCGGCGGTGACGGTTGCGCTCCGGCGTTCTCGGGTCCGAGGGGGGAGCGAGGCAGAGAGTGAGGTGGGGGCAAGTGAGAGGTCGGGCGGAACCGTACGGCAATGGGATGGTCATCCGCGGCGTCGCGCTGGCCAGCGAGGGCCAGGCAGGCAGCTGCGTGCCAGCCCGCGCGGGCGCCGTGCTCGGCCTCGCCTCTGCCAGTAGGCAGAGGTTGAAGACAGGTATGCCCCTGGTGGGCTGGGCCGGTTAGCTGGGCCGCCGGGTAAGGAGGCCCAAGTGGGTGAGGCAGGTGAGTTCTTCTCTCTCTCTCTTTCCTATTTTCTGTTTTCTATTTTTTTGCAGTATGTTTTGACTTAGTTTAAATACTAAAACACTTTATAAAATTCTGCAAACTTTTATGGGCACTATCTGATTTAAATCAGAGGCCCTCACCAAGTTTCAGAATATTTGGAGCTACCAAATATTTTATAGGAATTAGTAGCTCCAATTCAAATAAGTATTGACTTAATTCAAAGGCCCAAATAAATATTTCTGTGATTCCAAAAATATTGGTTTGAATTTTACCTCTTGCCAATATTTCCAGAAATGAACAGGAACATTTTCTTGGGTTTATGTGAAGCAATTTTTAATGTTGATCATTTTTAGAAAAGATTTCTGAGGCTTTCCACTTTCCCCAATTCAATTTTCATAAATATATACATGATGCATGAATGCTTATGCAACTAGTTACAACCAATTCTAGGGCTGTGACAGTTATCGGCAACTGGCAGGAGCCATATGCTTGTCGTTTTATTGTATGAAATGCATTCGCCATATAATTGCTTTACTTTATCACTAAGCGGTAGCGATAGTCGTAGAAGCAATAGTTGGCGAGACGACAGTGATGCTACGATGGAGATCAAGGTGTCAAGCCGGTGACGATGGTGATCATGACAGTGCTTTGGAGATGGAGATCAAAGGCACAAGATGATGCTGGCCATATCATATCACTTATATTGATTGCATGTGATGTGTTTCCTTTATGCATCTTATTTTGCTTAGTATGGCGGTACCATTATAAGATGAACTCTCACTAAATTTCAAGCTATAAGTGTTCTCCCTAAGTATGCACCGTTGCTACAGTTCGTCGTGCCGAGACACCACATGTTGATCGGGTGTGATAGGCTCTACGTTCACATACAATGGGTGCAAGCCAGTTTTGCACAAGCAAAATACTCGGGTTAAACTTGACAAGCCTAGCATATGCAGATATGGCCTCGGAACACTGAGACCGAAGGGTCGAGCGTGAATCATATAGTAGATATGATCAACATAGTGATGTTCACCATTGAAAACTACTCCATCTCACGTGCTGATCGGACATGGTTTAGTTGATATCGATCACGTGATCACTTAGATAATTAGAGGGATGTCTATCTAAGTGGGAGTTCTTAAGTAATATGATCAATTGAACTTTAATTTATCATGAACTTAGTACCTGATAGTATTTTGCATATCTATGTTGTTGTAGATAAATGGCACGTGTTGTTGTTCCGTTGAATTTTAATGCGTTCCTAGAGAAAGCTAAGTTGAAAGATGATGGTAGCAACTACACGGACCGGGTCCGTAACTTGAGGATTATCCTCATTGCTACACAGAAGAATTACATCCTGGAAGCACCGCTAGGTGCCAAACCCGCTGCAGGAGCAACTCCAGATGTTATGAACACCTGGCAGAGCAAAGCTGATGACTACTCGATAGTTTAGTGTGCCATGCTTTACGGCTTAGAACCGGGACTTCAACGACATTTGAAACGTCATGGAGCATATGATATGTTCCAGGAGTTGAAGTTAATATTTCAAGCAAATGCCCAGATTGAGAGATATGAAGACTCCAATAAATTCTACAGCTGCAAAATGGAGGAGAATAGTTCTGTCAGTGAACACATACTCAGAATGTCTGGGTACCACAATCACTTGACTTAGCTGGGAGTTAATCTTCTGGTTGATAGTGTCATTGACAGAGTTCTTCAATCACTGCCACCAAGCTACAAAAGCTTCGTGATGAACTATAATATGCAAGGGATGGATAAGACAATTCCCGAGCTCTTCGTGATGCTAAAGGCTACGGAGGTAGAAATCAAGAAGGAGCATCAAGCGTTGATGGTCAAAAAGACCACCAGTTTCAAGAAGAAGGGCAAAGGGAAGAAGGGGAACTTCAAGAAGAATGGCAAGCAAGTTGTTGATCAAGTGAAGAAGCCCAAGTCTGGACCTAACCCTGAGACTGAGTACTTCTACTGCAAAGGGACTGGTCACTTGAAGCGAAACTACCCCAAGTATTTGGCGGATAAGAAGGATGACAAAGTGAAAGGTATATTTGATATACATGTTATTGATGTGTACCTTACTAATGCTCGCAGTAGCACCTGGGTATTTGATACTGGTTCTATTGCTAATATTTGCAACTCGAACCATGGGCTATAGATTAAGCAAAGATTGGCTAAGGACAAGGTGATGATGTGCGTGGGAAATGGTTCCAAAGTCGATGTGATCGCCGTCGGCATGCTACCTCTACATCTACCTTCGGGATTACTTTTAGACCTGAATAATTGTTATTTGGTGCCAGCGTTAAGCATGAACATTATATCTGGGTCTTGTTTGATGCGAGACGGTTATTCATTTAAATCAGAGAATAATGCCTGTTCTATTTATATGAGTAATATATTTTATGGTCATGCACCCTTGATGAGTGGTCTATTTTTACTATATCTTGATAGAAGTGATATACATATTCATAGTATTGAATCCAAAAGATATAAGTTTAATAATGATAGTGCAACTTATATGTGGCACTGTCGTTTAGGTCATACTGGTGTAAAGCGCTTGAAGAAACTCCATGCTGATGGGCTTTTGAAACCACTTGATTATGAATCGCTTGATGCTTGCGAACCATGCCTCATGGGCAAGATGACTAAGACTCCGTTATCCAGAACAATGGAACGAGCTACAGACTTATTGGAAATAATACATACTAATGTATGCGGTCCGATGAGTGTTGATGCTCGTGGTGGGTATCGTTATTTTCTTACCTACACAAATGATTTGAGCAGATATGGGTATATCTACTTGATGAAACATAAGTATGGAACATTTGAAAAGTTCAAAGAATTTCAGAGTGAAGTGGAAAATCATCGTAACAAGAAAATAAAGTTTCTACGGTCTGATCGTGGAGGAGAATATTTGAGTTATGAGTTTGGTCTTCATTTGAAACAGTGCGGAATAGATTCCCAACTCACGCCACCTGGAACACCACGGTGTAATGGTGTGTCCGAATGTCGTAATCGCACTTTATTAGATATGGTGCGATCTATGATGTCTCTTACTGATTTACCGCTATCATTTTGGGGTTATGCTTTAGAGACGGCTGCATTCATGTTGTAACATCACAAATTTTCAATTTGGAATGTTATACATAGGTCATCATATGCATATCATATTTTATTTGCATTTTGGTTTTGATCCTAGAAATTCTAAGCAACTCAAGGACCCACGGAGAGAGTTGGGGATTTCATTTATTTTCATATTTGAATTCTTTTCTCAAATATTGAAAAGAGGATCATGTTGGTTTAAATTATTTTTCCTCTCCGAAAATATTTCCAGCATTAAAAATAAAAGAGAGGAGATAATATGACTTCTCCAAAACAAAAGAAATATTGGGGGGGGATGTTAAAATCAATTAATTTTTTATTTGGATTTTATTTGAATTAGAATTTTTTTTGCACTTTTCATAATTGCATTTTAGGCCAAGAAAATGTTCACTACGTTCTAAATATTTAATTTAGACGGCGAAAATTGTTTTTGGCATTTTTTAGAATTTTGTTTTATATTTATTTAGGATTTTTCCTTTTGGTGGAATTATTTATTTATAAAAAAGTTGCGTCCGACTGGGCCGAAGCCCAGCTGCCGCCTTCCCCGCGCGGGAGCGCGCCGCCGCCGGACTCGTCCCCAAGCCGGACTCCGCCTCGCCCCGCCGCCTTGCCCTCCCCCCAAGCCGCCTCGGACCCCCCCCCCCCGGCCTCCTATAAGTACCCTGCCACCCCGCCGCCTCCCACCTCGTCCCGCCTCGCCGACTCAGCCCCACCACCGAGCCGCCGCCCGCGCTGCCACTGCCGCGCTGCGCCGCTGCCCGCGCCATCCCGCGGCCGCGCCGGAGCCCCGCCGCCGCGCCTCGCCGTCGCAGACTCGCGATGACACCACCGCCGCCGTTCGGATCCCGCCCGCCGCCGCCGCCGGTTTTTTCTGGTCCATCCTGGTTTTTTAGAAACCCTAAATTCGGTTTTTGGATCGGTTCGGTTTTTCCCTGGTTTTCTCGGTTTAGGTTAAATAATGAACGTTCATTCGTTAGTTCGTTGTAACGAACGAATTTCGCCTGTTTGCCTCTATAAGTGAACGTTCGTGCCGTAGTCTTTTTCTTTTTATTTCACTTTTCGACCAGGGACCTATTCGCGATTATTTTTTATCGCAGATTAGCCCCTGATCTTCAAACCCTCGCAACTTTTTAACCGTTCGTCCAAATCCAGTGAAACCAATGCCAAAATCTTTGTCTCGAGCCTCTCTTTCTGGATAAGCAACTTGAACATGGTTTTGACAATTTAAAATTGGGTTTCAAGCAGATTTGAATTTGAAATTCTTTTGACCGTAGTTTCAGTTCTGTAGCTCCAATTTGACCGATTCTTTTTGCAAATCGAATCTCTTCAGTTGAACTTTCAGATTGGATCTTCTTATTTGAGTTTTACCCTTGCATCTATGCTTGAGTGCTTATGTATGCTATTGTTTGTTTGCGATAGAATTCCCGGAGTGCGAAGTGTGCTACTACGAGTATCTAGGGTTTGCGGATCGTCAGCAAGGCAAGTAACACATTGATCATACCCTTTATTACCCAGTTTTTATGCATTAGTTGCAACCCTCAAACGCTGCATGATTAGGATGTGATTAACATGTGGGTACTGGGAAGTAGTTGATGAGGTAGAACCTATTGCCTTTTTATTATCAAACCCTTGGGAGTTACTTCTACGTTATGATTATATTGCCATGATATGCTCGTAGACGTGGATTGGATTTGAGTGTATCCATGACAGGTGTGAGATTGTTAATTAATGGCTAACTTAAGGTGGCTACTTAAACACACATCTAGGTGGATTGGTTGCGGGCACCTGGAGAATCCAGTGTTGTCCTAGGGTATCCCGGAGTACCCGTGTGATCATCCTATGGTTCGCCACCCAGGCTCAAAGGGATCATAAGATTATTCACGCTAGAAACTTCCGTGTGCAGCCACAAGCTATTATGCGCTCTAGCATAGTTGAGTAAGTTGCATGACCTCTTTCAGTGGTGGGCTAGTAGATGTAGGGGAAAGTAGGTGCAACTGTCCACCCAGAGTAAAGAGTTAATGTTTCTGAAAGGCTGTGTCTCGGTCATCTGTTTCTCAAACACCATGTAGTGCGAGAAATTCAATGGAGGAGATCGAGTCTTGTTGGGAAAAGTGCGCAAACTTCTGCAGAGTGTACAAACTAATCATGGTTAGCCGTGTCCCTGGTTATGGACATCTTGAGTATCTGGTTCTTGGATTATCATGTTGATCTCATCACTCTAAATTAATTTATTGGGTTTTAATACTGCTTAATTGGGATTGAGTTGGAAGAACCATCTCAATGTTTAACAACTACCGTAATAGTTAAACAAAATATATTCCTTTGTTGTAGGGAAAAATTGGCTTTTTGCAAAAACAATATAACCATAGAGCCTCCACCAACCCCATATGCATGTAGTTATATCATTTTTTCTGTTCATTGCTCTACTGTGTTATATTGGCAGCATATTCCATGTGTTGACCCGATTCGGGATGCAACATATCATGTTGCAGACTTTTCAGACGAAGAGTAAGGTGTGCTAGGTCGTTGTCGTGCACTCAGCTATGCCGTAGGAGTTGATGGACTCACTTTATCTTCCAAGCCTTCCACTGTTATCTTGTTTAGATGGCCTGAAGCCATATTATTGTATTGAGTTCTCCTTTGAGACATTCGATGTAATAAGTGTGTGATTGCACTCTGTTATAAATCCTTCGAAGTATTGTGTGTGTCAGCATTACCGATCCAAGGATGACACTTATGCACAGATATTTGACTGTTTGAGGTCAGATCGCTACAAGATGGTATCAGAGCACACGTTGATTGTAGGACACGACCACTAAGATGAGCCATAGGTCACTCTTCTCTACTCATTTCTGACTCCTCTCCATTTTCTACTCTATAGGATGGCAGACTCAAGGAACAAGTTTGCACAACCGGATGAAGACACACCATTTAGGAGACACTTGAAGGAAGTTACTAGGTACCTGAACATCGAAATACCAAGCTTCACTAGGACCTAAACCGCCACCTTACCAGAAGAGGAGCGTTGGATGTTTCGAGTTCAAGTTCCAGGAAGGACATTCACGCCAGTTACTGAACCCATAGAGTTTTCCTTTGATGCACCAACCTGGAGTCTAGGAAAGAGCATGGCAGCCCACATCGCCATGGGACGCATCGGCGAAGTTTATCAGAAGGATCTGAAGGACACCATCTACTAGATATGTGGGCGCCGAGATGAGCAATGGGAAATAATCATCACCAAGAGGGACATGTCCATTGCAGCTTTCATCTAGGAGTTAAACCAGCACATTCGTCGCCAGGAGAACCAGATGTGCGCAAGCATGATAGATCTGAAGAAGTTGATGACTAGGAACATGGAGCTTGAAGAGGAACTCAAGTCTACATGAGACGGATACGAGGAGGAAATCACAATACTAGTGGAGAAGAATGACGACCTGACAAGGTAGCTAGGAGTATTCATGGGAGAACCCGCGCTAGGAGGAGATGACGACGATCCTAAGGACTACATCATCATCGACGACACCGACTCCGACCCCGACAGTAGTGATGATGACTATGAAGACGAACCTGGAGCAGACATCATGGAGTCTTCCACCGATCAAAATCTCTAGATGACCACCATATTATCAGTAGTATTCCCCCATGTATATAGTAGTAGTCCGAGCACTTTTGTAACGGTAGTTAGATCGTTTGTATGCCCTTGTTTGATTTGAGTGGTGTGATATGAATGTGTTTGTCTCATGTGCATATGGGTAGTGCCTTCTCACTAGACCTCACTCTATTCTAATCTCTCCCCTCTAAACCCATCAGATGCCTCCGAGACGTGACCCCGGATTTGTCTTCCCACCGGAGCTTACTCAGTTGATCCAACAGCAGAATGCCTTGATGCAGTTGCTTGTCCAGAAGCAAGGCAACAACAACAACCCACCGCCACCGCCTCTAGTTGACAACTTAGCCCGTTTTCTGAGGTTGCAGCTGCCGGTGTTTTCCAGTAGCACCGAGCCAATAGTTGCTGATGACTGGCTATGAAGGATTGGACGGGAGTTGACCACCGCAGGTTGCAGATGCTGAGAAGGTTCGTTTTGCCGCACATCAAATGGATGGACCCGCAACCTCATGGTGGGAGAATTACACAACCACTTTCCCTATAGCCAATGTCACTTGGGAGCAGCTTCAGCAAGCATTCCACACTGCTCATGTCTCAACTAGAGCTATGAGCATGAAGAAGCGTGAGTTTCGCAACTTACGCCAGGGAAACCGTACTGTGGGGTAGTACATGGATGAGTTTAGCAAGTTAGCTCGCTATGCCCCAGATGATGTGGCCATAGATGTCGCTAAGCAGGAGAAGTTTATGGAAGGACTGAATGATGAGATGAGTATGCAGTTAATGGTGGCAACATTTAACAACTACCAGGAGTTGGTAGATAAGGCTCTTATGATTGAAGGGAAGCAGCAGCAGACTGAGAGCCGCAAAAGGAAGTATGGACAAGGGAAGTACAATTCAGGAGCTCAGCAGAAGCCTCGTTTTACCCCGAACTCGGGAGCATATACTCATAACCATGGAGGGCATACCCACAACAGAGGAAGTTCGCATAACCACAGTGGCCCCAAGAATGGAAACAAAAATGGGGCAGGCAGCAATCAGAATCGCTCTGACCCAGCCACACCCGCCAAGAAGGATCTAAGTCACATTACTTGTTTCAAGTGCGGGAAGACTGGACACTACGCCACCAAGTGTTCTGAAGCAAAGAATGCTAACGACAATGGAAGCTCTAGGAAGAAGCCCAACCCTTTCAACAGGGGACAAGTGAACCACGTTAACATGGAGGAGGTTGAAGAGCAGCCAGATGCAGTTATAGGTAAGTTTTTGGTTAAGTCATTTACTGCAATCATTCTTTTTGATACTGATGCATTGCATTCATACATTGCAAGGGGATTTGTGGATAAGTATAAGTTGCCCACCAAAGTTCTTAGGAGAACTATGTTAGTAAGACCACCAGGAGCCGAGTATATGGCAATCCAAGGATGTTTTCAGATGCCATTGACCATAGGTAGGCATGTTTTCCCCTCAGACTTGATTATTTTGGAGTCGCAAGGATTGGATGTGATACTAGGAATGGATTGGCTATCGATGTATGGAGGAAATATTGATTGCGCCAGTAAGTCAATTTTGCTCACTACCCCGGAGGGAAAAGGATTAATTATGTATCCAGACATGCGCCACGAAGGACCCAAGTAAATTCCCTCTCAGGAGTTGTTCAGGAGGAAGTGCCTGTAGTGAAGGATTGCCCATATGTATTTCCAAAGGAACTACCATGCATGCCGCCGGATCGAGACATTGAGTTTCTGATAGAGCTGTTGCTAGGCACCGGACCGATATCGAAGAGACCATATCGGATGCCCGCAAATGATCTGGAGGAGATTAAGAAGCAGATTAAAGAGTTATTGGAGAAAGGATACATTCGACGAAGTTCGTCACCATGGGGAGCCCCAGTGCTCTTGGTTGAGAAGAAGGATGGATCGTTGAGAATGGTTGTTGACTATCGTGCTTTGAAGGAAGTGACGATCAAGAACAAGTACCCACTACCGATGATCAATGATTTGTTTGATCAGCTACAAGGAGCTAAAGTATTCTCTAAGATCGATCTGCGACCAGGATACCACCAGTTGAAGATCCGATAATAGGATATACCTAAGAAAACTTTCACCACCAGGTACGGGCTATATGAGTATACGGTTATGTCATTTGGATTGACTAATGCCCCTGCCTATTTCATGAGTATGATGAATAAGGTGTTCATGGAGCTCTTGGATAAGTTTGTCGTGGTGTTCATTGATGATATCTTGGTATACTCGAAGAATGAAGAGGAACACAAGGAACATTTGCGTTTAGTTCTCGAGAAGCTCAGGGAACACCAGTTATATGCCAAGTTCAGCAAATGCGAGTTTTGGTTGAAGGAAGTAGGATTTATTGGACATGTTATATCAAGAGAAGGTATAGCCATGGATCCTACCAAGGTTAAGTCAGACACTGATTGGCTATCACCCACCACAGTTGGAGAGATCCACAGTTTTCTTGGACTCACGGGATATTATCGGAGATTCATTGAGAATTTTTCTAAAATAGCGAAGCCAACGACGGAGTTGCTGAAGGACACCAAGTTCAAATGGACAGATGAATGTGAGGCAAGTTTTCAGGAGCTGCAGAAACGTTTGGTTACAGCCCCAGTGCTGATTCTGCCGGATATATGCAAGGATTTCCAAGTGTATTGCGACGCTTCTCGCTTAGGACTTGGAGGTGTACTTATGCAAGATGGAAGAGTGGTTTCATATGCCTCACGTAAGCTTCGACCGCATGATTTGGAGTTAGCAGCTGTAGTGCATGCACTCAAGACTTGGAGACATTTTCTTATTGGAAACCGTTGTGATTTGTACACGGATCATAAGAGTTTAAAGTACATTTTCTCACAGAAGGAGTTGGATCTCAGGCAAAGGAGGTGGTTGGAGCTTATAAAGGATTATGATATGAAGTTGCACTATCATCCAGGCAAGGCCAATGTCGTAGCAGACGCTTTGAGCCGGAAGAGTTATGCCAATACCCTCGTAAGCAAAGGATTACCAAAGGAGTTGGCCGAAGATCTCAGGGAGCTTCGGTTGGAGATAGTCCGTAGAGGTTTTGTTGCAGCATTGGAAGTTCAGTCAACATTATTGGGGAAGATTCAAGAAGCTCAGAAGGATGATAAGGAAATTGCTGAGATAAAGGAGAGGATGAGTAAAGGAAAAGCCAAAGGTTTTCGTGAGGATGAGCACGACACCTTGTGGTTTGAGGACCGTGTTTATGTACCCAATACTGCAGAGATCAGGAAGTTGATACTTCAGGAAGCTCATGACTCGCCATACTCGATACACCCCGGAAACACCAAGATGTATTTGGATTTGAAGGAGCATTTCTGGTGGATGGTATGAAGAAGGATATTGCCGAGTATGTTGCCATATGCGATGTAGGTCACTTGATTATGAATCACTTGATGCTTGTGAACCATGCCTCATGGGCAAGATGACTAAGACTCCGTTATCCGGAACAATGGAACGAGCAACAGACTTATTGGAAATAATCCATACTGATGTATGCGGTCCGATGAGTGTTGATGCTCGTGGCGGGTATCGTTATTTTCTGACCTTCACAGATGATTTTAGAAGATATGGGTATATCTACTTGATGAAACATTTGAAAAGTTCAAAGAATTTCAGAGTGAAGTGGAAAATCATCGTAACAAGAAAATAAAGTTTCTACGATCTGATCGTGGAGGAGAATATTTGAGTTATGAGTTTGGTCTTCATTTGAAACAATGCGGAATAGATTCCCAACTCACGCCACCTGGAACACCACGGCGTAATGGTGTGTCCGAACGTCGTAATCGCACTTTATTAGATATGGTGCGATCTATGATGTCTCTTACTTATTTACCGCTATCATTTTGGGGTTATTCTTTAGAGACGCCTGCATTCACGTTGTAACATCACAAATTTTCAATTTGGAATGTTATACATAGGTCATCATATGCATATCATATTTTATTTGCATTTTGATTTTGATCCTAGAAGTTCTAAGCAACTCAAGGACCCACGGAGAGAGTTGGGGATTTCATTTATTTTCATATTTGAATTCTTTTCTCAAATATTGAAAAGAGGATCATTTTGGTTTAATTATTTTTCCTCTCCGAAAATATTTCCAACATTAAAAATAAAAGAGAGGAGATAATATGACTTCTCCAAAATAAAAGAAATATTGGGGGGGGGGATGTTAAAATCAAATAATTTTTTATTTGGATTTAATTTGTTATTTTATTTGAATTAGAATTTTTTTGCATTTTTAAAAATTGCATTTAGGCAAAGAAAATGTTCACTACGTTCTAAATATTTAATTTAGACGGCAAAAATTGTTTTTGGCATTTTTTAGAATTTTGTTTTATATTTATTTAGGATTTTTCCTTTTCGGCAGAATTATTTATTTATAAAAAAGTTGCGTGCGACTGGGCCAACGGCCCAGCCGAGCGGGCCGAAGCCCAGCTGCCGCAGCCGCCTTGCCCCCCTCCCCCAAGCCGCCTCGGACCCCCCAACCTCCTATAAGTACCCTGCCACCCCGCCGCCTCCCACCTCGTCCTGCCTCGCCGCCTCAGCCCCACCACCGAGCCGCCGCCCACGCACTTGCCGTCGCTGCTGCCCCGCTGCGCCACTGCCCGCGCCATCCCGCGGCCGCGCCAGAGCCCCGCCGCCGCGCCTCGCCGTTGCGGACTCGCGACGACGCCGCCGCTGCCGTTCGGATCCCGCCGCCGCCGCCTGGTTTTTTCTGGCCCGTCTCAGTTTTTTAGAAACCCTAGATTTGGTTTTTGGATCGGTTCGGTTTTTCCCCGTTTTTCTCGGTTTAGGTTAAATAACGAATGTTCGTTCGTTAGTTTGTTTTAACGAATGAATTTCGCCTGTTTGCCTATGTAAGTGAACGTTCATGCCGTAGTCTTTTTCTTTTTATTTTATTTTTCGGCCGGGGAGCTATCCGTGATTATTTTTTATCGCAGATTAGCCCCTAATCTTCAAACCCTCGCAGCTTTTTAACTGTTCGTCGAAATCCAGTGAAACCAATGCCAAAATCTTCGTCTCGGGCCTTTCTTTCCGATTAATCAACTTGAACATGGTTTTGACAATTTAAAATTGGGTTTCAAGCAGATTTGAATTCGAAATTCTTTTGACCGTAGTTTCAGTTCCGTAGCTCCGATTTGACCGATTTTTTTGCAAATCGAATCTCTTCAGTTGAACTTTCAGATTGGATCTTCTTATTTGAGTTTTACCCTTGCATCTATGCTTGAGTGCTTATGTATGCTATTGTTTGTTTGCGATAGAATTCCCGTAGTGTGAAGCATGCTACTACGAGTCTCTAGGGTTTCCGGATCGTCAGCAAGGCAAGTAACACATTGATCATACCCTTTATTACCCAGTTTTTATGCATTAGTTACAACCCTCAAACACTGCATGATTAGGACGAGATTAACATGTGGGTACTGGGAAGTAGTGGATGAGGTAGAACCTATTGCCTTTTTATTATCAAACCCTTGGGAGTTACTTCTACGTTATGCTTGTATTGCCATGCTATGCTCGTAGACGTGGATTGGGTTTGAGTGTATCCATGACAGGTGTGAGATTGTTAATTAATGGTTAACTTAAGGTGGCTACTTAAACAAACATCTGGGTGGATTGGTTGCGGGCACCTGGAGAATCCAGTGTTGTCCTAGGATATCCCGGAGTACCTGTGTGATCATCCTATGGTTCGCCACCCAGGCTTAAAGGGATCATAAGATTATTCATTCTAGAAACTTTCGTGTGCAGCCACAAGCTATTATGGGCTCTATCATAGTTGAGTAAGTTGCATGACCTCTTTCAGTGGTGGGCTAGCAGATGTAGGGGAAAGTAGGTGTAACTGTCCACCCAGAGTAAAGAGTTAATGTTTCTGAAAGGCTGTGTCTCGGTCATCCGTTTCTCAAACACCATGTAGTGCGAGAAATTCAATGGAGGAGATCGAGTCTTGTGGGGAAAAGTGCGCAAACTTCTGCAGAGTGTACAAACTAATCATGGTTAGCTGTGTCCCCGGTTATGGACATCTTGAGTATCTGGTTCTTGGATTATCATGTTGATCTCATCACTCTAAATTAATTTGTTGGGTTTTAATACTGCTTAATTGGGATTGAGTTGGAGGAACCATCTCAATGTTTAACAACTACCATGATAGTTAAACAAAATATATTCCTTTGTTGTAGGAAAAAATTGGCTTTTCGCAAAAACAATATAACCATAGAGCCTCCACCAACCCCATATGCATGTAGTTATAGCATTTTTTCTGTTTGTTGCTCTGTTGTGTTATATTGCCAGCATATTCCATGTGCTGACCTGTTTCGGGCCGCAACATATCATGCTGCAGACTTTTCAGACGAAGAGTAAGGTGCGCTGGGTCGTTGTCGTGCACTCAGCTATGCCGTTGGAGTTGATGGACTAACTTTATATTTCAAGCCTTTTGCTGTTATCTTGTTTAGATGGCCTTAAGCCATATTTTTGTATTGAGTTTTCCTTTAAGACATTCAATGTAATAAGTGTGTGATTGCACTCTGTTATAAATCCTTCGAAGTACTGTGTGTGTCAGCATTACCGATCTAGGGATGACACTTATGCACAGAGATTTGACTATTTGAGGTCAGATCGCTACACACGTTAAATAGGGCACCATCGAAATCCGTTGAGAGGACACCATATGAACTGTGGTTTGGTAAGAAACCCAAGTTGTCATTTCTTAAAGTTTGGGGCTGTGATGCTTATGTGAAAAAGCTTCAACCTGATAAGCTCGAACCCAAATAGGAGAAATGTGTCTTCATAGGATACCCAAAGGAGACTGTTGGGTACACCTTCTATCATAGATCCAAAGGCAAGATATTCGTTGCTAAGAATGGATCCTTTCTAGAGAAAGAGTTTCTCTCGAAAGAAGTTAGTGGGATGAAAGTAGAACTTGATGAGGTAACTATACCTGCTCCCTTATTGGAAAGTAGTTCATCACAGAAATCAGTTCCAGTGATTCCTACACCAATTAGTGAGGAAGATGATGATGATGATCATGAAACTTCTGATCAAGTTACTACCAAACATCGTAGGTCAACCAGAGTAAGATCCACACTAGAGTGGTATGGTAATCCTCTTCTGGAGGTCATGTTACTTGACCTTGATGAACCTACGAACTGTGAGGAAGCGATCATGAGCCCAAATTCCGCAAAATGGCTTGAGGCCATGAAAACTGAGATGGGATCCATGTATGAGAACAAAGTGTGGACTTTGGTTGACTTGCCCAATGATTGGCAAGCCATAGAGAATAAATGGATCTTCAACAAGAAGACTGACGCTGACGGTAATGTTACTGTCTACAAAGCTTGACTTGTTGCGAAAGGTTTTCGACAAGTTCAAGGATTTAACTATGATGAGACCTTCTGACCCGTAGCGATGCTAGAGTCCATCCGTATCATGTTAGAAATTGCCGCATTTTATGATTATGAAATTTGGAAAATGGATGTCAAAACTGCATTCCTTAATGGATATCTTAAAGAAGAGTTGTATATGATGCAACCAGAAGGTTTTGTCGATCCAAAAGATGCTAACAAAGTGTGTAAGCTCCAGCAATCCATTTATGGACTGGTGCAAGCATCTCGGAGTTGGAATATACGCTTTGATAGTGTGATCAAAGCATATGGTTTTATATAGACTTTTGGAGAAGCCTGTATTTACAAGAAAGTGAGTGGGAGCTCTATGGTATTTCTAATATTATATGTGGATGACATATTGTTGATTGGAAATGATACTGAATTTCTGAATAGCATAAAAGGATACTTGAATAAGAATTTTTCAATGAAAGACCTCGGTGAAGCTGCTTATATATTGGGCATCAAGATCTATAGAGATAGATCAAGACGCTTAATTGGACTTTCACAAAGCACATACCTTGATAAAGTTTTGAAGAAGTTCAAAATGGATCAAGCAAAGAAAGGGTTCTTGCCTGTGTTACAAGGTGTGAAGTTGAGTTAGACTCAATGCCCGGCCACTGCAGAAGACAGAGAGAAAATGAAAGTCATTCCCTATGCTTCAGCCATAGGTTCTATCATGTATGCAATGCTGTGTACCACACCTGTTGTGTGCCGTGCTATTAGTTTAGTAGGGAGGTACCAAAGTAATCCAGGAGTGGATCACTGGATAACGGTCAAGAATATCCTGAAATACCTGAAAAGGACTAAGGATATGTTTCTCGTTTATGGAGGTGACAAAGAGCTCATCACAAACGGTTACGTCGATGCAAGCTTTGACAATGATCTGGATGACTCTAAGTCACGAACCGGATACATATTTTTATTGAATGGTGCAGCTATCAGTTGGTGCAGTTCTACGCAAAGTGTCGTGACGGGATCTGCGTGTGAAGCGGAATACATAGCTGCTACAGAAGCAGCAAATGAAGGAGTCTGGATGAAGGAGTTCATATCCGATCTAGTTGTCATACCTAGTGCATCGGGTCCAATGAAAATCTTTTGTGACAATACTGGTGCAATTGCCTCGGCAAAGGAATCTAGATTTCACAAGAGAACCAAGCACATCAAGAGATGCTTCGATTCCATCCGCGATCAAGTCAAGGAGGGGGACTTAGAGATTTGCAAGATACATACGGATCTAAACATTGCAGACCCATTGACTAAGCTTCTCTCACGAGCAAAACATGATCAGCACCAAGACTCCATGGGTGTTAGAATCATTACAATGTAATCTAGATTATTGCCTCTAGTGCAGGTGGGAGACTGAAGGAAATATGCCCTAGAGGCAATAATAAAGTTGTTATTTATATTTCCTTATATCATGATAAATGTTTATTATTCATGCTAGAATTGTATTAAACAGGAAACTTAGTACATGTGTGAATACATAGACAAACAGAGTGTCACTAGTATGCCTCTACTTGACTAGCTCGTTAATCAAAGATGGTTAAGTTTCCTAGCCATAGACATGAGTTATCATTTGATGAATGGGATCACATCATTAGAGAATGATGTGATTGACTTGACCCATCCGTTAGCTTAGCACTATGATCGTTTAGTTTATTGCTATTGCTTTCTCCATAACTTATACATGTTCCTATGACTATAAGATTATGCAACTCCCGAATACCGGAGGAACACTTAGTGTGTTATCAAACGTCACAATGTAACTGGGTGATTATAAAGATGCTCTACAGGTGTCTCCAATGGTGTTTGTTGAGTTGGCATAGATCGAGATTACGATTTGTCACTTCGATTGTCGGAGAGGTATCTCTAGGCCCTCTCAGTAATGCACATCACTATAAGCCTTGCAAGCAATGTGAATAATGAGTTAGTTGCGGGATGTTGCATTACGGAACGAGTAAAGAGACTTGCCGGACGAGATTGAACTAGGTATGATGATACCAACGATTGAATCTCGGGCAAGTAATATACCGATGACAAAGGGAACAAACGTATGTTGTTATGCGGTTTGACCGATAAAGATCTTCGTAGAATATGTAGGAACCAATATGAGCATCCAAGTTCCGCTATTGGTTATTGACCGGAGATGAGTCTCGGTCATGTCTACATAGTTCTCGAACCCGTAGGGTCCGCACGCTTAACATTCGATGATGATATGTATTATGAGTTATGTGATTTGATGTACCGAAGATAGTTCGGAGTCCCGGATGTGATCACGGACATGACCAGGAGTCTCAAAATGGTCGAGACATAAAGTTTGATATATTCAAAGGTTACGTTTGGACACCGGGAAGGTTTCGGATAGGTTCAGGCATTTTCCGGAGTACCGGGGGTTACCGGAACCCCACGGGGAGTTAATGGGCCTTAATGCGACATGGTGGGAGACAGGAGGAGGCGCCCAAGTGGGAGGCACGCGCCCCCCAAGTCCAATCCTAATTGGGAGGGGGGCCGGCGCCCCTTTCCCTCTTTCCCTCTCCCTCTTCCTTCTTCTCCTACTCCAACTAGGGAAGGGGGGAAACCTACTCCTACTAGGAGTAGGAATCCCCCTTGGGGCACGCCATAGAGGGTCGGCCCTCCCCTCCTCCACTCCTTTATATACGGGGGAGGGGGGCACCCCATAGACACACAAGTTGATCTCTTAGCCGTGTGCGGTGCCCCCTCCACAGATTTCCACCTCGGTCATATTGTCGTAGTGCTTAGTCAAAGCCCTGCTTCGGTAACTTCATCATCACCGTCAACACGCTGTCGTGCTGATGAAACTCTCCCTCGGCCTTAGATGGATCTATAGTTCGAGGGACATCACCGAGCTGAACATGTGCAGATCGCGGAGGTGTCGTGCGTTCGGTACTTGATCAGCTAGATCGCGAAGCCGTTTGACAACATCAACCGCGTTACGTAACGCTTCCGCTTTCAGTCTACGAGGGTACGTAGACACACTCTCCCCTCTCATTGCTATGCATCCCTAGATAGATCTTGCGTGATCGTAGGAAATTTTTTGAAATACTGCGTTCCCTAACAGTTTTAGTAAAGGATAACTAAAACCATAGCAGGAGCGTCTCGGCAAAAACACAAAAGAAAAATGAAGGGATGATGAGACAAGAATAAGGACAAAACATACTTCCACATCACCAAAATCTTCAACAAGCTCACCGCCATCATATGTAGAGTGATGTCGCTTGAAGCTACGTCGGTATTTCCCCAAAGAGGAAGGGATGATGCAGCACAACGGCGGTAGGTATCTCCCTTAGATATGAAACCAAGGTTATCAAACCAGTAGGAGAACCAAGCAACACAATGTAAACGGCCACTGCACACAAATAACAAATACTCGCAACCCGACGTGTTAAAGGGGTTGTCAATCCCTTTCGGGTACGGTGCCAGAAATTGGTGCATGGATGGGAGAAAGTTGTAAATATTGATAGATCGAACCCCAAACAAAATAAAGTGCAACAAAGTATTTTTGTATTTTTGGTTTAATAGATTTGAAAATAAAAGCAAAGGAAAAATAGATCGCAAAGGCAAATATATGAGAAAGAGACCCGGGGGGCGTAGGTTTCACTAGTGGCTTCTCTCGAGAAAAATAGCAAACGGTGGGTGAACAAATTACTATTGGGCAATTGACAAAACTTCAAATAATCATGACGATATCCAGGCAACGATCGTTACATATGCATCATGTCCAAGATTAGTAGACCGACTCCTGCCTGCATCTACTACTATTACTCCACACATCGACCGCTATCCAGCATGCATCTAGTGTATTAAGTTCATGGAGAAACGGAGTAATGCAATAAGAACGATGACATGATGTAGACAAGATCTATCTATGTAGAGATATACCCTATTGTCTTATCCTTAGTAGCAATGATACATACGTGTCGGTTCCCCTTCTGTCACTGGGATCAAGCATCGTAAGGTCAAACCCACTACAAAGCACCTCATCCCATTGCAAGATAAATATGTCAAGTTGGCCAAACAAAACCCAAATATAGGAGAAGAAATAAGAGGCTATAAGCAATCATGCATACAAGAGATCAAAGAAACTCAAATACTTTCATGGATATAAAAACATAGATCTAATCATACACTCAAAGTTCATCGATCCCAACAAACACACCGCAAAAGAGTTACATCATATGGATCTCCAAGATACCATTGTATTGAGAATCAAGAGAGAGAGAGAGAGGAAGCCATCTAGCTACTAACTATGGACCCGAGGGTCTACAAAGAACTACTCACGCATCATCGTAGAGGCACCAATGGAGGTGGTGAACCCCATCCGAGATGGTGTCTAGATTGGATCTGGTGGTTCTGGACTCTAAGGCGGTTGGATGGATATATTCGTCGACTCCCCTAGGGTTTTGGTATTATTGGGGTATTTATAGAGCAAAGAGGTGGTCCGGGGGGCACCCGAGGTGGGCACAACCCACCAGGGCGCGCCCTGGTGGGTTGTGCTCTCCTCGGAGCACCCCCCAGGCGCAGCCAGGGCCCATTATGTTCCTTCTGGTCCAAAAAAATCTCCGTAAAGTTTCGTTGCGTTTGGACTCCATTTGGTATTGATTTCCTGCGATGTAAAAAACATGCAGAAAACAGCAACTGACACTTGGCACTATGTCGATAGGTTAGTACCAAAAAATGATAAAATGACTACAAAATGATTATAAAACATCCAATATTGATAATATAACAACATGGAACAATCAAAGATTATAGATACGTTGGAGACATATCAACATCCCCAAGCTTAACTCCTACTCGTCCTCGTGTAGGCAAGTGATAAAAACAAAAAATTTGATGTGGAATGCTGCCTAACATGTCATATCATATTCTTTCTTTATAGCATGGACATTTGGACTTTTATATTGTTCAAAGCAATAGTCTAGTTTTGACATGATAATTTAAGTACTCAAGCATATCAACAAGCAACCATGTCTTTCAAAATATCAATTCTAAAATAAGTTATCCCTAGCCCATCATGCTCAATCATTGATCCATTCATGAAACACACCTGCATATTAGCTACACCCAATACTCAAGTACGATCATATTGCCTCCTAGTTGGTGCTTTTATAAGAGAAGATGGAGACTCAAATTCAAAATAAAAATTGCATAAAGTAAAAGAAAGGCCCTTCGCAGAGGGAAGTAGGGATTTGTGGAGGTGCCAGAGCTCAAAGCGAAAAACTTAGAGATAAAAACATTTTGGGAGGTGTATCCATCCCACCAACGAAAATTACTTAGAGTTCCCAACACTATCCATGCTAAATATATCATAGGCAGTTCCCAAACAGAAACTAAAGTTTATTCCCTTTTCCACCATACTGTGATGCCCAGATAATTAAGCTACAGTGAACCTCCGCTAATGATACCACGTCACCTCGGTTACTGTTGATAAACTTGCGTCAGTTTGAAACCCAGTTTAAATTTCAAATTTAGAATAAAGGCAAACAATAAAAATTTTCAAATATTAAAACTAAATGTTCGGGTGGAGCCAAATAATGCATAGGTAATTATGATGGAGAAACCACACTTTTATAAAATGTTTAAATAATCTAAAATGAATAAACAGTAGCTAAAAATTAAATAAATGCCTTCTAAATTTTATAAAATACTAAACTATTTTGTTCAGGGGTAAAACTTTTTGTGATAGTAGTTGGAATTGTAACTCTATTTTAGGTGTGGGTTTTACTTTTTGTAAAGCTATAAACTATTAAAGAAATAAAAGAAAACATAAGACAAAGGTAAGAATAAAAAAACAAAAGAAAAACCAAAACCCCCCTTCCCCTTGGGCCATTCAGCCCAACCGGGCATCTAGGCCACCAGGCCAGCCCAGCCCACCTACCCTCTTCTTCTTCCTACTGCTCACAGAGAGCTCTGTGGCCGCACGCGGATCGTCCACGCCGCAGATCCTCCATGCGACGGCCATCCGGACCTCCCCGGTGTCTACAAAGACCCCCTTGACCCCATAAAGAACCCTAACCCCCTCCGTTCGCCATCCCCGCGCCGCTCCCTTCTCCCCCCTCGCACACCCGAGCCGCCATCGTCACGGCCTCCTCCGTGCTGGCACCCAACGACCTCCCCACCACCTAAGACTACATCGGGAGCACCGTCTGCGTCTCCTACGACGACTATGTGGAAGCGTTCGACCTCGAAGCCACTGCAACGACGGATCGACGTCATCTTCAACCTCCGGCCATCGCGACGCCGTCGACGAATTCATCGCGTTCACTGCACCCCCGACCTCCTCGAGCACCTCTTCTAGCTCACTGTGAGCTCCTCTTCCCATTCCCCCTGTTTACCCCTTGTTTCGGTCGCCGTAGGTCACCGATCAACCGCCGTGACCGAGGCTCCGTTCGCGCGCGCCCCTGGCACGCTCGTCGCGCCTCTCGCCGACCTGGCCGCGCGCCGCGCGCCTCGCCCGTGTCCACCTCCGCCGTCTGCCCCGCGCTAGCTCGCTGCGTCGCCGCTTCCTGTTGTTCTCTGCTGCTACTCACTAACGCTGCCGCCTACAGCTCCGCCCGACCGCGCTCGCGCATTGCTGTTGCCGCTGCTGCTCCCTAATACTACTACTTGATGTCGCTGCTTTCTGCTTGCTCTATTGCAGCCGCCGCTGCTGCTTCTTGCTGCTCCCGTCGCTGCACCATGCCTCCCCAGCCGCTCGCTGCGTGCCGCCGCCGCCTTTGCCAGCCGCCTGCCGCTCCGGCGCTGGCCCCGTTGCTGCCACGCCCGCTTCCGCCCCTCGCTACCTCCCGCACGCCGCGACCAGGCCACGGCCGCACCTTGCTAGTATGCGTGTGTGCGAGCCTGGCCGCGTTGGCCTACTGGGCCAATGCCCTGTGTGGCCGGCCTTTTGTTGGTTAACATGTTTGGTACCAAACGCCCGTTTACATGGAGTACTTCTGAAATTATGTATGAAAAAACTTGCGCCCTTGTTAACATGTTTGGTACCAAAAATTATTTTACAGTGTAAGATTGTACAAAAAACAATAGATGTCCCAGCCTTATCTCTACGCACGACAGAGTAGAGGCAAGTGCACATTGTTAAAGAATGATATTGTCAGTCTTGTGCATGGATGGATGGATATTCCCTGCGAAAATTAATACCCACAAATAAACATATCTTCTTTGCTGAATGTAGCTTCACCAATTAAACCTAAAGAATTCAATAAAAAATCAATCATTGACTTCACATGGAATCAAACTTCGTATGCACGTGAATGTATGCACGTGAATTGTTGCCTAAAACCGGTAGAACAAACATGTTCAACTGAATTGTGTATGACACTGGATCAACTTATAATCTTACTTATAGACTAAAATGTATGATGCTTATAAACCGAAATATATATTTTTAGAGCAGATAAAAAAGAATGTACAGGGACTGCCAGTTGCATAATTGATGGTTACATGAAACATCTAAATATTTAAGAATCAAACATGATCTAAGGAAGCGAAACACATCTGCAAGTATCTAATAATAAAATCCATATGAAAGACAACCTCTATTGTTTGAAAAATTGTCAGTTCCACTTCTTTGTTTCAATAGGAATGGCCAGTTAGTCCAGCACATCCCCTTTGTCATAGATCAATAGAAGGCAAAACTGGATACACATTTATGTGGGCCTACTCCTATCATAGTTTATACAGAGTAAAAAACTGAGATTACATATGCCTACATAATAAGATTCCTGTGCATCATCGTGTTCTTACTTTGAAATATGGTAGCAGCAAATTGAAAGATTCTGATGTGTTAGTTTTGGCACAATGGAAAATTCAGTCCATGTACCTATACTCAACACCAGTTATCATGGTCACCCTCATCTTGATTGAGTACTTTTCTCAAAAAAAAAATCTTGATTGAGTACTAATCAAGTAGCAGCAAGTTGAGTAAAACCAACGTATTTCAGTCACTATCTTGTGAATTTTTTAGCCCTAAGAGTAAGGAAAGCATCTGAACAGATCTTAGTATTCCAAAACTAAAATTAACAGACCTATAACATGCATGTTTCTATATAACCAATCTGCAAGCAATATCTCTTTTGAGGATTACATCAAGACTTAGGCCGACGTCAAGGCTGCATCATTTTCCTTCCAGAGCAGAGCATGTAATTGGTCCGCGACACCATCCGCAACCATAAGGTCTCTGGGAGCTTCGGCAGATTTAATATCAACAATAATTGGGTAGGACAATGATCTGCTTACAAAATCAACCCCTAGCTCATTTCCCCACTGTGTAGTCGATCTCCACCACCAGGGAGCCTCGAAATACCTTATACAATTCCTTCAGTCCAACAAAAATAGCGCTAGCTTCGGCCACCTTGACAATTATTCATGCACCCAGCCGCCTATCTGCAAGCAATTTTTGCATCATCTCTAGTACACTCCATGCACATAGTTAGCGTGATTATAGCATTGTCGGCAACAAAAAGGAATCCATATGTAGTCTGAATCTTAACTGAACTTTATAGGTTTGACCGTCCAGAAGCTCGGTGACACAAAACTTGACAATTCAAAATTTAAACCTTACCGGTCTACCATCATCCATGGCAAATCCACCATACTTGGCTTCATATTGAGATGGTTCACCACCTTCATCTCACACGACTTGTCACAATGCATATCCACGAGTCAATCCAGTTAATGTTTGACGACTGAAAACAATTCAGAGTAAATCGATGGATGCATGAATAAATCAATCGATGTGTTGCAATGGGAGGAAAAAAACATCACACACAAGCCACCAAGCTCTAGGGCCTTCGTCTCCGACATGGAAATCAAGCATACTCAGCACCCATGCAATGGGCCCCATGGTCGTCTTGCACCCCTGCAGCCCAACGGGCGACGTTGTCGGCGAGTCAAGGTAGCGGCGGAGCAGGCGCGACACAGATGCCACGAGCTGCTTGGCCGCCTTTCCCCAAAATTCAACACAACAACAAAGGGAACTTGGCTAGAGATTGCGCTTGAACACTTAACTGCAGCAAGGATGATTAAAACTTTCAATAATACAAATTTGGCTGTGTGTTACAGTGGGAGATACTGTGTATATGACGGCGAAAACGGGCAAGGAAAATAATAGGAAATGACTACATGTGTTTGTACCTCCTGACAACGTCCTTTTGCGATGCATCACGTATAGTAATGATGTCACAAGCATGCTCTTGACGACAACGATTCACATGTGCTCGCGACCTACAGAGGATGGAGAAAAGAAGGGCAGAAGAGGGAGGCTTTCATCTATCAAGCATAAATATTTACTGAATAAAATCGATCTAATCTATACCAACTTGAGCAGGATTGTCGAATAGCTTCCTCTTACATCAGAAAATCCAGCACACCAAACATATGTTTAGCAATGACACAGAAATCAGATTGTTTCAAAAATAGTGAGGATCGACATAGGGTTTGAAGAATTTTGACAATGTAAACCGTAATAAGTTACAACCTCCATCACACATGTAATTTTATTAAATTGACAAGGCAAGTTATAGGAACTGTAGCCTAAAAAATGGTATGTTCCTGTTTGAGATCATTTATAAAATCAATAAAATAGAACGACATTAGGGATCAAGGACCAAAGATCAATTAAGAAAATCAGAGATTAGGCAATCATACTTACCTTGTTAAGAATGACACTGATAGAATTAGTGAGGGGATGTGTGGTACGCAGGCCAATGGATCCGTGCATCCTTGATAACACATGTACGTACACAAAGGTTGCTGGTTTGAAACTTAAAAGGAGATTGATTCATCTGTCAGCCGGACATACACGAACATGATTTTGTTCTGTATCTTTAAGGAAAGGCATCCTTTCTTGACCATATATCCATTACTAAATGAAGTTATTTTCAGATTTTTAACTTGGAAGATCAATAATTAGCCTCCATCCATATTGAGTATGTAGCAGTCCCCTGTTCTCCTTGAAAAGGAAAGATTGAAATTGCACATTTTGCATACTCAAATAGTCAAATTAATACATTTCTTAAGAAAAAATCCTTCAGGTGTGCCTTTTGTTTCTTGAGGGTCCACTGGTTCTGTAGTATCTATGCCTAACTTTTTTAGAATTCATTTTTTTCTCTTTATGTGGTGTATACAGTCAAACTAACTAATATATGCGTTCAATAGTGATTAGAAGGTACTTTTAGTCAGTCAGTCAGTTGGATAAAGATCAAGCTTGGCACCAAAAAATTGAGAGAAGAACTGAATATGCTTCTTAAATCATCGATCCACCATTAGATGAGTCAGGAAAGAAATCTTCCTCTTTTACATCAAAGATAGCACACTAACCACTTCCTTGTTTGTACGATGGTGTAGTACCAAGCCTATGCCCCTTCACTAATCACTCATACTATCTCACCCACTTTGTATTATCATCATCCTCTCTTCTCTATACCATTCCCTTGACTGATATATAGCAGCACTACTCAATGAATTTTGTCGCTGGATCACACAATCAAACTGTCCATGTAAGATTTGGCACGCAAGATCATCAAGAAGAGTCTCCTTCAATTGCATATACAGTTGCAAAAAAGAAGTGCAATTTAGAAATTTACCCAAGTAGATGTTATACCTGAACCTCGTGTAGGATTTGGGGGAGGTTGTCGGCGAGCCAGACATCGAAGTCCTCATGCGACGACGGCGCGTCGACGGAGAGGATGCAGACGATCTCGGCGGGCGCGTAGCCGCTGGTGTAAGCATCCACGGGGGAGGCTCCACCGCCGCGGTCCAGTAGCGCACGGCGACCGGCGCAGAGCATGGCCCGGTGGGCGCCGATTTGGCAGCAGAGAGTGGCGCGTTCGGCGTCACAGGCGTCGCAAAGCGGGGCACATAGGTGGAGGCTCGCGAGCGCGCTAACCCCGTGCACGGCGCCGTCACACTCGAAGAAGAGCCTGGCGCCGTCGGCGGAGTAGAAGAACACGACGCGCTCGGTGACGCAGTTGGCACAAACGAACGACTGCTGCAGTTTTCTTAGATTTATTTATTACCACGGGTGCAGCTGCTGGTGATCGGTGGATCAATCATCCAGACTCGATCTAGTTTGATGACCAATTTGAGTTGTACACGTTCCAACATAGGCCCACTGGGATGTGTGTCGGCTTGTGTGCAGGCTCAGGCCTTTGTAGTGATTCGTGGACAATCGTACAAATCGTTTTTAGTACCACTTCGGATGTAGAAATGATATAGGTGAAAAAAAGCTGAAAGCGTAAATTTACAGGAAGAAATGTATTGTGACGGAAGAAGCGTATTGTAACGGTGAACCCATAGAGTCAATCCGTGCTTTATTATTAGGGATAGATAGGGATAGATTAGGAAGAGATATCATTAATAATGGCCCCATCTTTTGTCTCACAAAGTATGTTGGAGCTCCTGCTACAACCACCTACAAGTTTACAACCCGCTTCTCTTCTCTCTCCTCTTCTCTCTCCTTCAACTAAGCACAAATACTATATTTAAATCCTTATAGCCTGCCTATGTCACCTAATTGTAGTGCTTTCTCTAAAGTTACTCTTCACTGTGTAGTCTGAAATGTTGGGCGTGCAGCGGGCGGTGCCCTCGGTCGGCGCGCCGCTTCAATGGCGGAAGTAGTGAGAGGTCGCGTCGCCCTGACTTGCCATCAATGTGGAGCGGTGGGCTCAGCTGGCGCCGGGCGGTAAGTGCGCGCGGGAGGGAGGAGGGGTTTTTGATGGGCCAAGAAGGTGAGAAGCCAACTTGGGATCGGTCCGGATGGGGAAATATCATGTGCTCCCATACTCACTAGTTTCATGCATACTCTCACTATAATGCAAAGTAACATAGTAGTAATGTTATAGATGGCTTCATTTATTAGCTTGTAGACTCATCTTGTTTTGGGAAACGCTATGTTACAGTAGTAACATATTATGTTACCACTTCTCATTAACTACTTGCCACATAAGCAAAGTTTTCTTAGAGTGCGCTAAGTTACTCCCACTATAACTAGTCGTACAAAGTGTGGGCTATGTAGAGGGCGTAGTAAGCAAGCTTCTCATCGTTCTGCGAGTTGACATGACACATCAAAGTAGTAGTTCTTTTCAAAATGTACATCAAAGTACCAGTGTAGTAGTATCCAAAAAGGGCCGACCATGTCCATGGCTACCATCACATCCCGTGCTCCGTCATTGAGTATGTGCACGATTCACGTGTCATTCAAGAAAAAAAACTGCGTACATTCCATTGAAGAAAATAAATTAAAAACAAACACGCCACCGCGTCATGGTCGAACTTTGATTCGTCCATGTGTGGTTCCCGACCCTCCACTAAGTGAACAACTACCAAATGCGTCAAATTATCACGTGAGCTGCCTCTTCATCCAGAAATGAGCTCCACCGTGTACCCCCGCGCGTGTGTTAGGTAATGAGGCACAGAGTACATGCGTCTGTGCGTGCAATTTTTCTCTTCGTGCACGTACTCATTTTCTTTGTGGGTGATTCATGCACGTACTCGACCTACGTTGGTAACTGTTGGTGAGTCTCACTTATCTTTACATCTCAACATGTACATCTACATCTGCATCTACGTCTACACTACATCTACATCTACCTCTACTATAGTACATCAAGTTTTAAACATGAGACCAGCCATTTTCTTGCATGACACGACCAGCCCATAGTGCTTCTTGCTCCTCGTCTCTCTCAAAGTGCGTCCGGCAGGCGATTTTTGCAGTCGATTGAGGTTGTTTCGCTCACACTCGGTCCCACATGTTATAAATCTAAAAAGAATACTCTGACTAGCGGACCACTGAAAGAAGTATATTTTTCACCCTCAAATGTAAGTTGATGGACAAATAACCTCCCAAACTCAATTTTGGTACGATTTTTACCCTCAGATCTCTAAAACCGGGTATATCACCCTCTTGAGCGGTTTTAGTGTTCACATGTTAGAGTTTAGTCGGTTTTGATTGTTGACTAGGAATTGACTAATTATTTACACTAATGAAATGGCAACGACGCCATCGGAAGCCGCGAATGTCGTCGAAGATGTACCTAATGGACCCCGACCTTCCCTACGAGGAGAGGAGATCATGCGGGTGCCTCTCAAGCTCAAGGGGTCGTCGGGCTACCTCGTCGGCTCGTCGCCCGCCTACCTTTGGTCCTCTCAGAGCCTCTATCATTGTCGCGCAGCTCACGGTGGCGCTCATTTGCAGGTGTGTGTTGCTAGCTAGGAGACATAGTTGAGTTAATCAAGCCCTACTTGAAAATCAATTGTGTCATTGGCCTAAGCTCCGCCACTACTAGAAGAAAACTCCTGCTGAGGAGGTCAATGAGAGGCAGCACCGTGCTACCTACATTGGTCGTTTGATTCATAGGATAGAATGCTATAAGATTTTTTCTCATGTAATCATGTGTTAATTCGCAATCTAGCATCCACCCAACTCTTTTCACTTCCTTTGTTTTTCGTGTGTCAAACAATGGTTTTTTAGGGGAACCCTGTGTTATTGCTATGGGATTCAAGTGGACATGCCACTCCAATCCTTTATTTTTCTTTACGAAGAGAGTACTTGCTGCTGCAAGAGCACTGTGTTAATGATGTGCCGCTGCAAGAGCCGCCTATATTAATTAATCGTGCAACAGTTCATTTAGTAGTACTAGGTTAGTAGGTGGCCTTGCGCTTGGCTCTTCTCCATTTCCGGAAGTCGAATAATAATGATGGTACTACAGTAGTACTTCTGGCAATCTAACACCAAATGAACTAATGCACGTCCACCGCTTGCAAGCAAAAGTTTCTCCTCGTGCTGCGAGCCACCGCGCACGCGTTGGTGAGGGAGCTCGTCATTCTGCGAGTTGATGGGACACATCAAAGTTATTTAGTACTCTCTCCAAAAAGGGACGACCATGTCCATGGCTACCATCCCGTGCTCCGTCATTGAGTACGTGCACTATTCACGTGCCATCGAGGAGAAAAAAATATTGCGTACTACATACTAGGTGCCATTGAAGTGCACGACTCACTTACGCACTACTTATCTCCATTTTCTTGCATGACACGTGCACCTTGATGCTAGATGTCCCGTGTGTTGGCAAAAGGATGAACAAAGCTCACGTAAAAAAAGTGGAAGAACATAGGGCATGTTTGGTTCCCAGCCTAAGGTTGCCACGTCTAACCTTAGTCATGCCACAACATCTTAGACATGTGTTTGATTCATTGTCACACTTGTGGCTTGCCACACTTATCTAGTTATATAGTCCACATGTCATAGGCTCAATTTTTTACCAAATCTTGCCACACTTGTGGTGGCCATAGCCACACTTTTTGTGGCAGCCACACTTTGCCTAAGGTTAGTTGTGGCAAGGGGCTGTTTGGTTCTAGGCCTAGCATTGTCACACTTTGCCACACATTTTTTGCCAAGCTTGTCTAAGGTTAGTTCATCAAAATTAGAGCCACAAGTTGGCAAGCCTAAGGGAATCTTGCCTTATTTTTTGTGTGTATGTCATGTGGGGTCCAAGTGTGTCCTGACTAAGGTGTGTCTTTAACCAAACACTCACCTCATAGATTTCCAACGACCGAGAAGGAGCAAGGAACCTGACGGTAGAGCGTCTGCACTCATAATATTTTCTTACTCCCTCCGTCCAGGTGAATAAGTCATATTTGGTTGTGCACCGTGACCAAGAAGGAGGGAAAAACAAGAGAACTTAATGTTTATTTGTTAATTAATAGCATTGCATGCAATGAACTAACCATTGCATGTCATGTTTGGTAGTCTCGAGTTATTGAAAACATGCACGCCCACATCTTTTATTGGTTGATATGTCAAGAAATAAGAATGCTTATTTGCTAATTAATAGCATTACATGCACGCCTGACGATCGAGAAGGAGCCAAGAACCTCGTGGTGGAGCGTCTGCACTCATAATATTTTATATTACTCAACGATATAAAATCAACCAATCATCTCCACAGTAGACCGGAAGAGTACGAAACACGGCAACCCAGTGTAGTTACATCATACTGTACATGGACAACCCACGCTATCACCATATTTCTTGGCCTCCGTGCGACACCTAGCTCTAGTAATCCAGCAGCCCGTATCGCTTCTCGCTCCTCGTCTCTCTCAAAGTGCGGCGGGCTGGCGTTTTTGTCGTCTATTAAGGTCGGTTAACTGTGGCGCCCGGATAATTAAGCTACAGTAATTCCTTGCTAATGATGCCATGTCATCATGATTACTGTTGTTAAACTCGCGTTGGTTTGAATCCGGCCCAAATTCAAATTTAAATTGAAGTCAAAAATAAAAAAAAATGTCAAACATAAAATCTAAAATGTTCAACGCGTGGCAAATAATTTATGATTATTTGTCATGTTGGAACCAACCTCTTTTGAATTCCCAGGTGACCCTGAAAATTTATTTAGTGGTCCGACAACTTTTAAAATTGGCCTTTATAATTTCTAAAAATGGTTAGACAACTCCTTTTGGCCTCAGACTTTTTGTGTCACCTAGAAATAGTGTGCTTGATTTATGAGATAAGTCTCATATCTAATAAAAGTTGTTTAGATTTACAGTTTAATAGTAGAAAATAGTAAAAAAAAATTAAAATAAAAGAAAGTGCAAAAAAGAAAAATAGAAAAGGCCCCTCCCCCACTAGGCATGTTGGCCCAGTTGGCCGCAACCAGCCAGTCCACCCCGCGCCTCCCTGACCTAGATGGCCCAACCCCCACTAGTAACCCCCTGGCAACCGAAACCCTAGCCCACCACCCGCATAACCCCCCACTCCCCCTTGATCTCTGTCTCCCTCGCCCCTCAAGATCCAGATTGGGATCAGGCACCCCCGTCGTCGCGTCCCCGCTCGCCGTCGCCCGCGCCCCCCGACCGTCGCCACCTCGCCGGACCACCGCGTCGCCGCCTTGTCCTCCACATCCCGGATGGACGCTTTCCTGACCTCCTCCTCACTGGCGCGATCGCGGCTCACCGCCCAACTCCCCTACAACGGGGGTGAGAACCCAATCCCCCTACTTCCCTCTTCCCGTTGTCTCGCACGTCCATCGTCGTGCTCGGTCGCCGCCAACCCCGTAGCCCACGCGCCTTGCTCCCTATGGCCTCGCCTGCGTCTGCTACCGCCGCGCTCAGCGCGCCGGCCGCCCCTGTCCCCCTATCCCGCCCTCCGTTTCGCGCCTCCGTTGCCGCTGTTTGCCCGTCCGCAGGGCTGCTGCTGTGCCTGGACGTCGCGCGTTTCCGCGCCCCTGTGCACTCCGCTGGTGCCGCCGTATCCATTCCCCGCTTGCTCCAGCGCGCCACCCGCACGCGCCCATCCGCCCCGCCGCTGCCGTGCAGCCTCGCCGGCGCCCCGCCGCGGCCGCCCTGCGCCGCCTCCCCTGCCGCGGTCGTTCCCCCCTCGCTCACCGATCCTCCCCCTGTTGTGGGCCTAGGGTCGCGCCCCTGACCGGCCCTTCCCCTCGCCGGCGCACCTCTGGCCGCTCGGGCTCGCCTCGCTGCCATTCCCACCGTCTGAGGTCGTGCCCGGCCACGGCCAACTGGGCCAGTGCCCAGCCGGGTGCGCCCCCGCACGCCGCCGCCCATTTGGGCAGCGCCCGCATCCGCCGCCCGTTAGCCCCCGGGTCAACGACGTCAGGCCCCATGCCCCTGTTTACTAAAAAAATGTAAATGTAAACAATATTTTAATAAAGATAATTAATTAATTAGTCAAACAGTTAATTAAACTTAATTAGCCTAACCACCTAGTTTAGTTAACTAAACTGTTAGAGTAGACTAAAACAGTCAATGACAGGGGGCCCCACCTCTGTTGACTAGTCAAACATTGACTGGTCAACTGGGACCCCCTGGACCCACATGTCACCCTCTGGTACACTTCTATGTACACAGATCTGGGTGCACCTAGCATTTACTCATTATTTTCGAATTAAATTAAATTGCAGAACATCTTTAAAACTTTGAAAATTCCTAGAGAATAAACCGTAACTCGGATGAAAAAGTTTTGTACATGAAAGTTGCTCAGAACGAAGAGATGAATCGGAATACATGGTCAGTTCATCCGCCACATGTCCCTGGCATAGCGAACCTGCAACCGTCCCCCTTCATTTCATTTGTTCGAAAATGCCAAACTTCGGGAAAACTTTCCCGGATGTTTCCCCCTTCGCTGGTATCGTTTAGCCTTGCGTTAGATCACCCCTAGAGCTAGTTATTGCTTGTCATGTATCTGTTTTCTCTGTATTTAATGTTTCTTCCCCCTCTTCTCCCCAGTAGACCCCAAGACGATGTTGATGCCCCTGTGATCGACCACATCACCGAAGACCCCTTCTCCCCTTTCAGCGGAGCTTCCAGGCAAGCCCCCCTTTGATCATCCCGATATCGCCCATTCCTTTCTCTCATGCTTGCATTAGATTTTGCTACTGTATTTGATTGCTCCTATTCTGATGCATAGCCTATTTTTGTACTTGCTGTTGTACCTTACGTGCTTATCCTAAACTGCTTAGTATAGGTTGGTTAGTGATCCATCAGTGACCCCCACCTTGTCCTTGTTGCCCCTGCTTCATCATCAACGAATCGATCAATGTGATCGACGACCAGAGCTCGACACATCACATCACATCATGCCACTTTTGTTGCTCGACTCTGCGGAGTTACTATCCAGTGCCGGGGGTGATACCTCATAACGCACTCCTGATGATGACTCTATAGTGTAGCTATTCGGTCGTGGTCATCGAGGGTGATTCCTCCTTGAACACTCCTGATACGACTCTGTTGTGCAACCCCTCAAGTGTGAACCTCGAGGGTGGTTCCTCTTATGTTCACCTTGATGATTACATCGAGTGGAATTCACCGAGGGTGATTCCTCAGGTTTTCCCCTTGATGTTTGGACACACGGTTACCTTGACTTTACTTGAGACCATTGTTGAAGTCGGGTCGGCCCTGAGGGGTACCCGCGAGTTGATGTGAAAGTCGGGCGGGCCCGTGGAGCACCTGCGAGTTTTCTACGTGGCACGGCCGTTAAGTCTGGGTCCTTGCCGTAAGTCCATGAGACGGGGCGACGGGGTCACATTATCATGAGTCTCTGCTCGTCTCCATGATCCCCCAATGCAATAACAGGTTTGGGTACTTGTTCTGAGTTGGCCTTTGGCCTTTACGCACTAACCACCACGCGAGAATATATATGGGCCTCGACGTCGCAGTATCAGCCGAAGCTTTGTCAGACGTCCAGTTCAGCATTGTGGATGGGCCAGATCGTGCCATCCACTTCACGGGTGGTGCTGGTATCCCCTTGCGCATAATGACCCAGAGTGCAACGGGTGATGTCTACTACACAACCTTCTTCTTGTAGACGTTGTTGGGCCTCCAAGTGCAGAGGTTTGTAGGACAACAACAAATTTCCCTCAAGTGGATGACCTAAGGTTTATCAATCCATGGGAGGCATAAGATGAAGATGGTCTCTCTCGAACAACCCTGCAACCAAATAACAAAGATTCTCTTGTGTCCTCAACACACCCAATACAATGGTAAATTGTATAGGTGCACTAGTTCGGCGAAGAGATGGTGATACAAGTGCAGTATGGATGGTAGATATAGGTTTTTGTAATCTAAAAATATAAAAACAGCAAGGTAACTAATGCTAAAAGTGAGCATAAACGGTATTGCAATGCTAGGAAACAAGGCCTAGGGTTCATACTTTCACTAGTGCAAGTTCTCTCAACAATAATAACATAATTGGATCATATAACTATCCCTCAACATGCAAAAAAGAGTCACTCCAAAGTCACTAATAGCGGAGAACAAATGAAGAGATTATGGTAGGGTATGAAACCACCTCAAAGTTATCCTTTCTGATCGATCTATTCAAGAGTCTGTAGTAAAATAAAACGAAGCTATTCTTTCCATTCGATCTATCATAGAGTTCGTACTAGAATAACACCTTAAGACACAAATCAACCAAAACCCTAATGTCACCTGGATACTCCAATGTCACCTCAAGTATCCGTGGGTATGATTATACGATATGCATCACACAATCTCAGATTCATCTATTCAACCAACACAAAGTACTTCAAAGAGTGCCCCAAAGTTTCTACCGGAGAGTCAAGATGAAAACGTGTGCCAACCCCTATGCATAAGTTCACAGAACTCGCAAGTTGATCACCAAAACATACATCAAGTGGACCATGTGATATCCCATTGTCACCACAGATAAGCACATGCAAGACATACATCAAGTGTTCTCAAATCCTTAAAGACTCAATCCGATAAGATAACTTCAAAGGGAAAACTCAATTCATCACAAGAGAGTAGAGGGGGAGAAACATCATAAGATCTGACTATAATAGCAAAGCTCGCAATACATCAAGATCGTACCACCTCAAGAACACGAGAGAGAGAGAGATAGATAGAGAGAGAGAGAGAGAGATCAAACACACAACTACTGGTACATACCCTCAGCCCCGAGGAAGAACTACTCCCTCCTCATCATGGAGAGCACCGGGATGATGAAGATGGCCACCGGAGAGGGATCCCCCCTCCGGCGGGGTGCCAGAACGGGTCTAGATTGGTTTTCGGTGGCTACGGAGGCTTCTGGCGGCGGAACTCCCGATCTATTTTGCTCCCCGAAGTTTTTAGGGTATATGGATATATATAGGTGAAAGAAGTCGGTCAGGGAGCCACGAGGGGCCCACGAGGGTGGGGGGCGCGCCTAGGGGGGCAGGCGTGCCTCCTTGCCTCGTGGCCGCCTCGAAGCTTCCTTGACTTCAACTCCAAGTCTCCTGGATCACGTCCGTTCCAAAAATCACGCTCCCGAAGGTTTCATTCCGTTTGGACTCTGTTTGATATTCCTTTTCTGCGAAACACTGAAACAAGGGAAAAACAGAAACTAGCACTGGGCTCTGGGTTAATAGGTTAGTCCCAAAAATAATATAAAAGTGTTTAATAAAGCCCATAAACATCCAAAACAGATAATATAATAGCATGGAACAATAAAAAAATATCGATACGTTGGAGACGTATCAAGCATCCCCAAGCTTAATTCATGCTCGTCCTCGAGTAGGTAAATGATAAAAACAGAATTTTTGATGTGGAATGCTACCTAACATAATTATCAATGTAATCTTCTTTATTGCGGCATGAATGTTCAGATCCATAAGATTCAAGACAAAAGTTTAATAATGACATAAAAATAATAATACTTCAAGCATACTAACTAAGCAATCATGTCTTCTCAAAATAACATGGCCAAAGAAAGTTCATCCCTACAAAATCATATAGTTTGGTCATGCTCCATTTTCGTCACACAAGAATGCTCTCATCATGCGCAACCCCGATGACAAGCCAAGCAATTGTTTCATACTTTAGTAATTTCAAACTTTTTTCAACTTTCACGCAATACATGAGCGTGAGCCATGGATATGGCACTATGGGTGGAATAGAATATAATGAGGGGGTTATGTGGAGAAGACAAAAAGGAGAAAGTCTCACATTGACGCGACTAATCAATGGTCTAGGGAGATGCCCATCAATTGATGTCAATGCAAGGAGTAGGGATTGCCATGCAACGGATGCACTGGAGCTATAAATGTATGAAAGCTCGACAAAAGAACTAAGTGGGTGTGCATCCAACTTGCTTGCTCATGAAGACCTAGGGCAATTTTGAGGAAGCCCATCATTGGAATATACAATCCAAGTTCTATAATGTAAAATTCCCACTAGTATATGAAAGTGACAACATAGGAGACTCTCTATCATGAAGATCATGGTGCTACTTTGAAGCACAAGTGTGGTAAAAAGGATAGTAGCATTGCCCATTTTTATTTTCTTTTTTCTTTTTTTTTCTTTTTTTGGGGTCCTTCCTTTTTTTAGTCTTTCTCTTTTTTGGGGACAATGCTCTATCAATGATGTTCATCACACTTCTATTTATTTACAACTCAATGATTACAACTCGATACTAGAACAAGATATGACTCTATATGAATGCCTCCGGCGGTGTACCAGGATGGGTAATGAATCAAGAGTGACATGTATGATAAATTATGCATGGTGGCTTTGCCACAAATACGATGTCAACTACATGATCATGCAAGGCAATATGACAATGATGAAGTGTGTCATAATAAACGGAACGGTGGAAAGTTGCATGGCAATATATCTCAGAATGGCTATGGAAATGCCATAATAGGTAGGTATGGTGGCTGTTTTGAGGAAGATATAAGGAGGTTTATGTGTGATAGAGCGTATCATATCACAGGGTTTGGATGCACCGGAGAAGTTTGCACCAACTCTCAAGGTGAGAAAGGGCAATGCACGGTACCGAAGAGGCTAGCAATGATGGAAGGGTGAGAGTGCGTATAATCCATGGACTCAACATTAGTCATAAAGAACTCACATACTTATTGCAAAAATCTACAAGTCATCGAAAACCAAGCATTACGCGCATGCTCCTAGGGGGATAGTTTGGTAGGAAAAGACCATCGCTCGTCCCCGACCACCACTCATAAGGAAGACAATCAAATAACACCTCATGTTTCAAATTTGTTACACAACGGTCACCATACGTGCATGCTACGGGACTTGCAAACTTCAACACAAGTATTTCTCAAATTCACAATTACTCAACTAGCACAACTCTAATATCACTATCTTCATATCTCAAAACAATTATCAAGCATCGAACTTATCTTAGTATTCAATGCACTTATATGAAAGTTTTTATTATATCAAAAGCAAATTACCATGCTGTTCTAAAGGAATCTCAAAATAATATAAGTGAAGCATGAGAGATCAATTGTTTCTATAGAATAAAACCACCACCATGCTCTAAAAGATATAAGTGAAGCACTAGAGCAAATGACAAACTACTCCAAAAGATATAAGTGAAGATCAATGAGTAATTGAATAATTATGCAACTATGTGAAGACTCTCCCATTTAATAATTTCAGATCTTGATATTTTATTCAAACAGCAAGCAAAACAAAGTAAAATGACATTCTAAGAATGGCAAACATCATGTGAAGAAGCAAAAACTTAGGATCAACCGAAACTAATCGATAGTTGTTGAAGAAGAAAGGTGGGATGCCAATCGGGGCATCCCCAAACTTAGACGCTTCAGACTTCTTGAAATAATATCTTGTGATGCCTTGGGCATCCCCAAGATTGAGCTTTTGTGTCTCCTTAATTCCTCTCATATCATGGTCTCCCTAAATCTCAAAAGCTTCATCCACACAAAACTCAACAAGGACTCATGAGATAAGTTAGTGTAAACCAATGCAAAAACCTTATCATAATCTATTGTAGAAAATCACTAAAATTATTATTCAACATTGCATACTAAATGCCTCTGCATATTTAATAGTCCTATCCTCAAATAGAATCATTAAAGAAGCAAACATATGCAAACATAACAGCAATCTGCCTAAACAGGACAGTCTGTAAAGAATGCAGCAAGATCCATACTTCCCTAGCTCCAAAAATTATCAAAGAAAATTCCCACTATAGTAAATTTATAATAGATTAATATGCAAAAGGTTTAAACATTTTATCACATTCTGACTTTTCTAGGAAATTATTGCAACAGTGGTAAACTTTCTGTTTTCCAACAGCAACATGAAGACTTGTAAAATAGGCATAGTAAAGGCTATCAATGCCACTTTTATTGAAATAAAATATGCAAAAACATTGTTCTAAATAACAGCAAGAAAATCCTAACATAATAAATTGACGCTCCAAGCAAAACACACATCATGTGGTGAATAAAAATATAGCTCCAAGTAAAGTTACCGATGAACGAAGACGAAAGAGGGGATGCCTTCCGGAGCATCCCCAAGCTTAGGCTCTTGGTTGTCCTTGAATATTACCTTGGGGTGCCTTGGGAATCCCCAAGCTTATGCTCTTTCCACTCCTTATTCCATAGTCCATGGAATCTTTACCCAAAACTTGAAAACTTCACAACACAAAACTTAACAGAAAACTCGTAAGCTCCGTTAGTATAAGAAAATAAATCACCACTTAGGTACTTTTGTGAACTCATTATAAATTCATATTGGTGTAATATCTACTGTATTACAACTTCTCTATGGTTCATACCCTCCGATACTACTCATAGATTCATCAAAATAAGCAAACAACACATAGAAAATAGAATCTGTCAAAAACAGAACAGTCTGTAGTAATTTGTATCAAACATATACTTATGAAACCCCAAAAATCATAATAAATTAGGAAGCCCTAGGAAATTTGTTTATTGATCTACTTCAGTTGGGATTAGTATTTTATCGCTCTCTGGTAAAAAATGAAAATTATTCTCGTGAGCGCATACTTTCTGTTTTTTACAGCAAGATCAAATTACAATCACCCAAGAAGATCCTAAAGGCTTTACTTGGCACAAACACTAATTAAAACATAAAAACACAATCATAACAGAGGATAAATGAATTATTTATTACTAAACAGGAGCAAAAAGCAAAGAACAAGAATAAAATTGGGTTGCCTCCCAACCAGCGCTAACGTTTAACGCCCCTAGCTAGGCATGATGATTTCAATGATGCTCACATAAAAGACAAGAATTAAAACATAAAGAGAGGATCATGAAGAATATGACTAACACATTTAAGCCTAACACACTTCCTATTCATAGGGATTTTGTGAGAAAATAACTTGTGGGAACAAGAATCAACTTGCATAGGAAGGTAAAACAAGCATAACTCCAAAATTTAAAGTACATAGAGGGGAAACTTGATATTATTGCAATTCCTGGAAGCATATGTTCCTCCATCATAATAATTTTCAGTAGCATCATGAATGAATTCAACAATATAACCAGCACCTAAAGCATTCTTTTCATGATCTACAAGCATAGAAATTTTATTACTCTCCACACAAGCAAAATTCTTCTCATGAATAATAGTGGGAGCAAACTCAACAAAATAATTATCATGTGAGGCATAATCCAATTGAAAACTAAAATCATGATGACAAGTTTCATGGATATCATTATTCTTTATAGCATACAAGTCATCACAATAATCATCATAGATAGCAACTTTGTTCTCATAATCAATTGGAACCTCTTCCGAAATAGTGGATTCGTCACAAAATAAAGTCATGAACTCTCCAAATCCACTTTCATCAATATAATCATCATAAATAGGAGGCATGCTTTCATCATAATAAATTTGCTCATCAAAACTTGGGGGACAAAAAATATCATCTTTATCAAACATAGCTTCCCCAAGCTTGTGGCTTTGCATATCATTAGCATCATGGATATTCAAGGAATTCATACTAACAACATTGCAATCATGCTCATCATTCAAATATTTAGTGCCAAACATTCTAATGCATTATTCTTCTAGCACTTGAGCACAATTATCAGAATCCTTATTCTCACAAAAGACATTAAAAAGATGAAGCATACAAGGCATCCTTAATTTCATTTTTTTGTAGTTTTCTTTTATAAACTAAACTAGTGATAAAACAAGAAACTAAAAGATTCGATTGCAAGATCTAAAGATATACCTTCAAGCGCTAACCTCCCCGTCAACAGCGCCAGAAAAGAGCTTGATGTCTACTACACAACCTTCTTCTTGTAGACATTGTTGGGCCTCCAAGTGCAGAGGTTTGTAGGACAGGAGCAAATTTCTCTCAAGTGGATGACCTAAGGTTTATCAATCCGTGGGAGGCGTAGGATGAAGATGGTCTCTCTCGAACAACCCTGCAACCGAATAACAAAGAGTCTTTTGTGTCCCCAACACACCCAATACAATGGTAAATTGTATAGGTGCACTATTTCGGCGAAGAGATGGTGATACAAGTGCAATATGGATGGTAGATATAGGTTTTTGTAATCTGAAAATATAAAAATAGCAAGGTAACTAATGATAAAAGTGAGCATAAATAGTATTTCAATGCTAGGAAACAAGGCCTAGGGTTCATGCTTTCACTAGTTCAAGTTCTCTCAACAATAATAATATAACTGGATCATATAACTATCCCTCAACATGCAACAAAGAGTCACTCCAAAGTCACTAATAGCGGAGAACAAACGAAGAGATTATGGTAGGGTACGAAACCACCTCAAAGTTATCCTTTTTGATCGATCTATTCAAGAGTCCGTAGTAAAAGAACACGAAGCTATTCTTTCCGTTTAATCTATCATAGAGTTCGTACTAGAATAACACCTTAAGACACAAATCAACCAAAACCCTGATGTCACCTAGATACTCCAATGTCATCTCAAGTATCCGTGGGTATGATTATATGATATGCATCACACAATCTCAGATTCATCAATTCAACCAACACAAAGTACTTCAAAGAGTGCCCCAAAGTTTCTACCGGAGAGTCAAGACGAAAACGTGTGCCAACCCCTATGCATAAGTTCACGAAACTCGCAAGTTGATCACCAAAACATACATCAAGTGGATCACGTGATATCCCATTGTCACCACAGATAAGCACATGCAAGACATACATCAAGTGTTCTCAAATCCTTAAAGACTCAATCCAATAAGATAACTTCAAAGGGAAAACTCAATTAATCACAAGAGAGTAGAGGGGGAGAAACATCATAAGATCCAACTATAATAGAAAAGCTCACGATACATCAAGATCGTACCACGTCAAGAACACGAGAGAGAGAGAGAGAGAGAGATCAAACACATAGCTACTGGTACATACCCTCAGCCCCGAAGGAGAACTACTCCCTCCTCATCACGGAGAGCACCGGGATGATGAAGATGGCCACCGGAGAGGGATCCCCCCTCCGGCGGGGTTCCAGAACGGGTCTAGATTGGTTTTCGGTGGCTACGGAGGCTTCTGGCGGCGAAACTCCCGATCTATTCTGCTCCCCAAAATTTTTAGGGTATATGGATATATATAGGCAAAAGAAGTCAGTCAAGGGAGCCACGAGGGTGGGGGGCGCTCCCAAGGGGGGCAGGCGCGCCTCCCTGCCTCGTGGCCACCTCGAAGCTTCCTTGACTTCAAATCCAAGTCTCTTGGATCACGTTCGTTCCAAAAATCACGCTCCCGAAGGTTTCATTCCGTTTGGACTCCGTTTGATATTCCTTTTCTGCGAAACACTGAAACAAGGGGAAAACAGAAACTGGCACTGGGCTCTGGGTTAGTAGGTTAGTCCCAAAAATAATATAAAAGTGTTTAATAAAGCCCATAAACATCCAAAATAGTAATATAATAGCATGGAACAATAAAAAATTATAGATACGTTGGAGACGTATCAACGGGCGATGGGCCCAAGACCCCGGAGTGCTTAGGATGTAGACCGTCAGGGACCTCTCTACTGAGCCTAGGTTGGGCTGCGACGTGTTGATCTTCCAAGGCCGGGCATTGACCCCAGAAAGGTGTGTCAGACCAGAGTGATCGAGCATGTTGGGTAACGTGGTGCACCCCTGCAGGGAAGATATATATTCGAATACCGTGTCCACGGTAATGGACATCCAGACTTGTATCTTGATCTATTATAACTAGAAATGGTTACTTGAGACATGTGATGGCTATGTGGCTCCGAGATTGCTTCCTCGCAGGGAGTCGAGGAAGGATCTCTGGGCGTTGATGCTACAACATGTTTGTTAAATATAAAATGATATTCTGTACTCTTCTACATGCTGCAAGATGCTTGGAGCCACTTGATGATGCTAGTCTTTGATAGGCTAGGCCTTCCCTCTATTCTGGCATTCTAAAGTTCAGTCCACAGATACATACCTTCATTTGATACCAATGCATACTTAGTATAGATCTGATGCTTGCGAGTACTTTGGATGAGTACTCACGGTTGCTTTGCTCCCCCTTTCCCCCCTTCTTTCTTCTTTTCGGTTGTTGCGACCAGATGGTGGATCCCAGGAGCCGGATGCCGCCGCCGACGGATACTACTACATGGAGACCGCCGACGACCAGGAGTAGCTAGGAGGTCCCAGGCAGGAGGCCTTGCCTCTTCGATCGTTGTTGCTTTTGTGCTAGTCTTCTCAAGGTAGTCTTGTTTAACTTATGTCTATACTCAGATATTGTTGCTTCCGTCGACTCTTGTGTATCGGGCTATGTATCAGAGCCCTCGAGGCCCCTGGCTTGTAATATAAAGCTCGTATTATTTTGTTTTGTGTCTAGAGTTGTGTTGTGATATCTTCCCGCGAGTCCTTGATCTTGATCGTACACATTTGCGTGTATGATTAGTGTACGATTGAATCGGGGGTGTCACATTAACTCATCACATGTTAGCGACATGCCAATTTCATTCTAAAAAAATTACTATACTCTATTGTTATGCCAAGAAGAGGAAGCGCTTTGACCGACAGACCAAACGAGACAAGCGTGTCGTGCCGTGAGTGGGTCCAGTTTCTCGTTTTGAACTTGTTTGGTGTAGTATGGTTTTGACTATTGATAAGATTTTATATAGGGCCTAATGTATTCTTCGAGGATGCCTTTGACTATTGATAAGATTTTATATAATTTGAAAATTATATAATTTGAAGATCCTCTCACGTTCCGTTTAAAAAAAGATCCCTTCATGTACGAATTTGACCGTATGCTTTGAGCAACTTGCATGTCCTATACTGCTCATGTTTGTATACTCTAACTTAGCTAGAGGTTAGACTAACTCATGAATAACCCTGAACTAACTTTAGCCAAAGAGGTGTTTGGGTGACAGGGTTAGATTGACAATAAATGCACTTGATGGAGAGAGAAAAGTAATTTTTCAGTGGGCCCAATGAGAAATATCTCCAATTAGCACCTCTTGGGTGGGATAGTTTTTTGGTGGGTTCGGTGCAACTTGCTCCAATTTAACCCTCATGCTTGGATACTTTAGGGCTATTTGAGCCCCAACTATCTCAAACTAACTCTAACCCATGGATCCATACAGGGCCAAAGTTAGTCTCGGAAAATGCATTAAGCCCTATATACATGGACAGATGGAGTACATGATACTAGCAAACGCTCACCATTAGTAGTAGTTCATTGGTTGGTTTCAATTTTTGATTCAATTGTTGTGCTGCTGTCGTCCAATATTCGCATGTGGTTGTTTCTAGAGTGAAAAAAGGAGGAACTAGTACTTACTATGGGAAAGGTGAAGTGATGGTTGCTTCGCCCGAGCAACTTATTACTCTGGGAATATGGGAGTACCAGCGGATTCAACGAACAGAGAAATGATGGTTGCTTCATCTGAGCAACTTACTGTGGCGAAGGTGGGGCTCTGTGATTTGACTGCTCACTAGTCATTACTACTGCGGTGCAATGACCAGGTGAATCTTTCCCTGCAGTTGTGCACTCAATATTGCTGCATGGCAGGTGGAGC
Source organism: Triticum aestivum (assembly GCF_018294505.1). Classification (NCBI taxonomy): domain Eukaryota; kingdom Viridiplantae; phylum Streptophyta; class Magnoliopsida; order Poales; family Poaceae; genus Triticum; species Triticum aestivum. Next base: position 293,493,504 of record NC_057794.1, on the reverse strand, counting down.
CGGATGAAGGATGTCCCACATGTCAGTGAAACGAAGTTGAATTGTTTCTGGCATTGCTATCAATCCTTCAGGATTTGTTTATATGTACGCATAATTTTAATGAAATTGTACTGTGATGCTATGAAGGTTTCAACTTTGGTTCCCGTAGGAAAAAAAAGGTTTCAACTTAGGATTCATGTGTCCTCTTGCCTCAAGATTATCTCGTTACAACATTCCATCAAATACAAATGAAACTACCATGGTTGCTAATGCATCTCAATGGTTCGCAGATCAGCGCCAATATTCACATCACAACTGAAGACAAAGTTGTGAGAAGGTGTACTGTGACACCCCAAAATTTTGACCTTGTTTTAATAAATTAAAATTTTGCCAGGAAATTAAAACTTTTATTATCTGGGCTCCCTTTTTATTTTTGAACCTTTTTCTCCCTTGTTATTATGGAGTTTTTTCCCCAAAATGAAAACTTTGCAAAATATGTTATTGGACTTGTTTAACCTCTCAAGAAAAACTCTTCTTTTATTAGTAGAACTAATTACATAATTAATTTGCCTGATCTTTATTTTCTTGAAAATTGGTTTTCAAGGTTACATGGCCATATTTGAACTACAACCATTTGATAAATTCACAAAAAGTTCCAACCAAAATTTGGAGATGCCATGTGATGTTTTTAAATCACTTTTATGCAAAAATATCTTTTATTCATGTAATATTTTGAGCTCTGCATCAATTTTTCTTCTCTGGTCCAGAGTGTAATTTTGCACTACAACTCATTTAAATATTTCTTCCTAGCCTCCACCAAAATTATGGGATGTTGGTAGTAGCATATGATTCAACTTTCTGCAAAACCCAGTGATGTTATTTGAAAATTTTGAGTGAATCAACCTCATTTTCATTTTGCTCCAGCCTTGTGATTTCTACTACAACCCTATTTATTTTTGCTCCAGTGACCTTGTGCCTTCTCCTACTTGTAGTCAACCCTACAAGACCCCTAAGTCCAGGAGCATGCACCCATTTGAATATTTTTGGTTCATGAAATAATGCCATTTATCTCCTGTCCAGAATTGTAGTTTTGCAAAACTTGCACTAACAAGTTTGTGCTTTTCACAAACTAACCTCACCACCCTCTTATTCATCTAAAGAGACCCCACTCTGGAAGTTTTGGCCACTCCAAGAAATGCCTAGGTGCCTGTGGCATTTTGTCAAACACCTAGAGTGCATGAACAGCTTTGACATGAATTTTGTCATTGCACTGTGAACTTGCACCTCTGATCAAACTAACCTGTCCACTAAGCCTCTAGATGACTTTAACCTAGGTCTGTTAAACCCCAACCTCACCCGAGACCTCTAGCATGCCCTGGCATTTTGTCGAGCACGTTCCGTGCGTGCTCTGGGCGCGAGCAGAGCACGCGTTTTGCACGTGCCGCGCCCGAGCCGCCGCGTCGCGCCCCTGGGTTTGGCCCGCTCTGCAGAGCCGCGCCACGCGCTCCCCTTCTCACCGCAACGCGCCAAGAGCCCCTCGCCACGGCTCCGGCAAGCCAGGAGCTAGCCGCCACGGCCGCCCGACAGCCCCTGCTCATGTCGGCGCCGCCCGAGCCTCTCCCGCTCGCCACCTGCCCCTGGAACAGCGCGAGCTCATCCACAAGCATGTCCACTAGCGCTCATCGCCGCCACGACGCCCTAGCTACAGAATGGCGGTCGCCGGCGACCTTATCCACGGCCACCGTCGGAACCGACCCCGATCGCCTATTTAAGGAGCCCCGAGCTCGTCTCCGCATGCAGGCAGTCCCAAGCCATCTCCCTAGGACCCCCATTGGCAGCCAATCGACCCGGGGAGGTCTCCTTCTCCATCTCCGGCAACCACGGCCGCCGCCACTGCCTCGTTCATTCCGGCACCACCAGGGCCTCCCCCTTTCCGTTCTCTTCACCAAGAACTCCCTCTTCCTCCCTTGAACCATTCCCCCTGCTCGATTTTGATCGGGACTCACCGCGGGAGAAAAATCACTTTGCCCGACGGCCACCGTCGGCCGCGAAGCTCGCCGCCGGCAGCTCCTTCCACCCCCGAGACCGTAACGACTACCGGAGTGACCGTCTCGATCCCCTGAGCCCGCGGGTGACCTCTGTTTCCCGAACGATGCCGCCGTTCGCCGGCGAGCATCGTCGGAGTCCCGCCTCCTCTCGGGGCAGAGGAAGAGGAGGGAGGTCGACTAGTCAAACCTGACCAGTGGGTCCCCTGGGCCCACTGTCAGTGACTCACGTGCCGCCCATGCTGGATAAGTGGAGGCGTAAAGGCTCAAGTACGTCTCCTCTGTGCGAAAGCGTAATTCCATTCGAACCGTTTTCTTTTCTGGATTTTCTTTTAAAAACAGATTTTGACCAGAGCTTTAACTGTCTATAACTTTTTAAATATAACTCCAAATGAATTGATTCTTTTTCATACATCTCTCAAATTCTGTCTAGTTTATTTTAAGATTTATTTGAAAATTTTCCAAACAACTTTTTTGTACTGTTTTTGAAATATGTGTTATTTGCATATTTTTGAAAATAGGATTTTTGAAGAGAAGAAAGCTTTCAAAAGATTTGGAGTGCACCCTGCCTTTCCACACCATGAAGGCAAGCATCTTGAACCCTTGCATAATATTTCTGGTGTGTTAGTTGATACGATTATAGCACCACCTCATTTCGGAGAACTCGTTATTTTATGTGGTGATACGATCATTTGCATGAATGCATATTAGTGATTTTCCTTGCTGTTGCGAATGCATATACTTGTGATGGTAATCATCCTCATGTGCCTTGCATGCATGCCGGAAAGGAATCCGGGAAAGCCTCTGCCTTGGGTAGGAGTGAGCTTGTCGCCGGTCCCCGTCGGGACGGTTATGTCCGGTATGGCATAGTAAGGTATAATGGGTGGTGATTTCGTCGGTTGAAATATATTTGATATACATGTCATGTAGGGAACTCATAAGCCTCCTGAGTCGGCCATAGATCGAGTCTTGTTCCGGTAACCCCCATACTTGTTTCGTACTGCCATTGGTCCCTACCGTAGGTGGGGTATGGTTCAGTAAGTTGTTAACCCTTGTCTTGGCACACACCGTACAGAGAGGCCATGGTGGAAGATACCGGTTGTAGCCGGTAGGCATGCCACCTGGTCCGAGGGCATGGGTGTATCCGGTTGGGACCGAGAGGGGGGCACCCCTTAGAGCGCGTGATAGAAATTTGATCCCATGCTACGCGAGGTTGTAGCCTCCCCACTTAGATTTTTGCTTAACAGGTGTCATGGGTGATTCCAGACACGAGTAAAAGCTGGTGTGTGCAAGTCAGGTGTGTTTCAATTAAAAGACCGTAGGCGGAATTAGTCCGATGGACTAAAGGAATCCGTTACTCGTGGGTAAAGAGTACACTCTCTGCAGAGATATTAAACCTATTCGAATAGCCGTGTCCATGGTTAAGGACTACAGTCTGGGATGGGTCAAGTGTCGGTCTTCGGAGGAGAAACTACTAACCCGAATATTGATTATGACTTGTGATATATGATGGTTATGATTATTATCATTATGGACTAGCTGTTTGCATTGTTTGAAATAATGAATATCCCTGGGACGTACCACCTCCTGGATATTCACTATGATTATAAGCCCTTTATGCGGCGTCGCTCAGACGCCCGACTGTGGCATGTTCGTTATTTCATTTTCATATAAGCCCTTTATGTGGCGTCGCTCAGACGCCCGACTGTGCATGTTTGTCATTCCATTTTCTCATAAGCCCTTTATGTGGCGTCGCTCAGACACCCGACTGAGGCATGTTTGTTATTTCATTTTCTCATAAGCCCTTTATGTGGCGTCGCTCAGACGCCCGACTATGGCATGCTTGTTATTTTATTTACTTTATAAGCCCCTTACGTAGTGTCGCTAAGACGCCCGACTGAGGCATGCTCACTTTTACTATCCTTTCGAGACGTCGCTTCAGACATCCGATCGGTGCATTTTATTTCTATTCTGTCATTGCATATTCCGGTTGCATATAAACAACCTGCTTGCATGCATAAAAGATGTTTTATTTATGACTGACGATGTGATCATAGAATTTTTCAGTGCATGATTATCAATTATATTATCCGAGTGTTCATAATGTTTGCGAGTACATTCAAAGTACTCACTGGCTTGTCCCTGGCTATTGTCTTGGCCAGATTTTTGCATGGAGAGGAGCGTTGCGGTGACAGCCCTGGAAACTAAGCAACGGTGATAGCAGCCTCGCGAAGATAGGAGTTGACCTGGTCAGCTGTTCCTGTGGGAAATGGAGTCCCATAGACCGTGGTGAACCACAAACCGCTTCCGCCATCGACCACTAGAAACCAATTGTTGTACTCACAGACCCGAGTGGTCTTGTACTGCACATTTTGTATTTTTGCTTGGAATTTCTGTATCAAGTTGGTGCCTCATCAGCTAACAGTAATCCTGGGGCTGGTGAGCACAACGGCCATTTTCTGGAAATTAATACCCGGAAAACCGGTCGCGACATGTACAAATAAAGAAAAATATATAATTGATCGATGATGTTCGTAGGCATGGCTCCATTTCCTGGGCACAATGTTCATTGGTTGGCAGCTAGTTTCACCCAGCTCTGTAGCCAAATAGAGGTGTATGGAGGACACCACAATTCGATCATTTTGTGCAGCTCCACTAAAATCGAGCTAACCATCCCTGTTTGCAAAGATATCCCATCAATGTGATTACAATAATAGTGGAACTAGATGATGAAACATAACACACACAAATAGAAGCCAATCACCTCTGCGATCTCTCTTTAGGACTAACTACTTGTTGGAGAATATTAGGCACAGAGTTGGATGAGGAGGATAGCAAAACCAATCTCCCTTTCTGCAGTCCCACAAAAATGTAAAAACGTTGCCGTGTGACATTTTGGCAGAACTGCACAAAACACTCTTAAGAAAAAAGTGATTTGTGCAGTTCACCAAAAGGTCGCAATAGCAACAAGGTGAAATGGACATCCCTGTTTGCAAAAGGAGGTAGAAAGGAAATAATTACTGCCCAACAACACGAGTTGAAGACACTGTCGGCGTTCTGGGAACGGGGGTCCCCAGACTTGCCTGCCTGCGGCCTGCGGCGTGGCTTAAAAGGGGGCCCAGCACGGCCCATCTTCGTTAACACAGACCCAAGACCCTTGCCAGGGGCCAAGCCTTGCGGGGCGGACGACGCGGAGCTTCCTCAGGCACGGCCTCACCAGGCTGGCTCACGAGGAGGCGGAGAGATCAAGGTGGGGTACCTCACGAGGTGCCCGTGACGCAAGCCATGACGACCAAGGGCGCCAGGCGGGTGCCAGCCCGCGCAGTGTCCTCCTTTCCTCTTTGGTGCAAAGGGGGCAAGCGCAGCCGCGGAGTACCGAGGCATCGGGAAAAGGTTGCCATTTCGGTCCAACGAGACCAAGACCAGGAAGACTGCAAGATGGAGGTCATCGTGGAGACCAAGACGGCGTCACCACCAGAGCTTTGTGCAGGCGAAGACTACTTTTGTCAGGATAGCTGGTACTAGCTGTCCCCCTTTAAATTAGCCCGCCATTGTTGGCTCCCTTCCCGCTTGATATTTGGGAAGAGGACCAGGACCTCTATAAATAGGACTAGCCATCCCCCCAGGGGGAGGGGAGATCGACAATCGAAGAGAGATTCAACAGGAGGAGGGGTTCGATCAGAGAGAGAGAGAAGGGTGGCTGAACTCCTCCCAGCAGTTCATCGCCCCAGCCAAAAACAGACCCTCGCGAGGCTGTTCTTCCTTGTATTATTCATCATCATCAGCCCAAGAGGCAATCCACCACGCCACACACTGGAGTAGGGTATTACACCACAACGGTGGCCCGAACCAGTATAAACCCTGTGTCTCTTGTGTTGTTCTTTTCCATAGCTTAGATCTTAGCGAGGCGGAGGGGTGCAGGTAGGTAGGAGGCGAAATCTCCGCGCGCACCCCAGTGTTCGAACCTCAAGGGTCTACCGGAACCCGAAATCCGACAGTTGGCGCGCCAAGTAGGGGTGCGCCGGAATCCACCTTCTACCGCTTCGTGCCCCGTCGTGTCGTCATCATCATGTCCGGCGACCAGGCGGGCAACCCAGATCCATGGGCGGCGTGGCCCGCCCGTGCAGAACCGCTCGCCTCGGGCGACCCCGTGCCCCAGGCAGCTCGCGGTCCGCAGGGTGCTGCGGGCCGCGGGTGACGCGGACAGGCTTCGACAGCTGCCACACTGCGGCAGGCGCGGTCGGCAGCAGGGGCCTCCAATCACGCCGCGACCACGACATCGTACACCTGCCGGGAGCAGGCGAACTCGAGGGTCATGCTCACGGTGGCCCGAGAGCTGCTGCAGTGCAGGCTGTTGGAGGGCGGCCGCGACGTGCTGTTGGAGCGGGTGGCGGAGCTCCTGGGCTTCGCCGCCACGGGGGCTCACCCCTTCTGCACCCAGCTCCCATATTAAGCCCAGGGCGGCCTGCGCGGGGGCTCTGCGCGCGCCCGCGGGCTCCAAGGCTACTCCAACACCAGCGAAGCTGTCAGCACCGGACCGGTGGCGGCGCTGCCCCCGCTCCCGGTCCGCGAAGAAGAAGGACTCGACACGACCCGCGGCCCTGGTGGACAGCCGTGCTGCCACCCCACGGTGAGCGCGTCAGGCAGGACCGCGTGGCATGCGGGGCACTACGGCGTGGCCTTCGGGACGGCGGCGCCAGAGGAATACGTGCCCCTCATGATGGACCAAGGACACCCTCACGAGAGCAAACAAGGCTCGCTCCTCAGCCCAAGCTGGGGGGACGAGGCGCCAGAAGCTGAGCCTTTCCGGGAGCCCCGGGACGGTCCCACTGGCCACGCTGGAGGCAACGATTATCGGGTACCGCTAATTCTTCAGAAGCAGGCATACGCTAACCATGGATCGCAGGAGGTGCAGGTCACCACAGCGAGCAGCTGCCGCGCTCCCACAGTCTCCTACCCCTTGGGAGGAGGGCGCAGGGGGATGCAGGAGAGGGGCCGAGATCCGACATCACCACCGCGGCATTCGGAGCAAGGTGTTCTCGGGAGGTAGGCCCTCCGCTGGGGAGGTGCCTCAGGGCCTGCCCCCGGCGGAGGACCCATGGTCGTCGGGGGAACCGCTGGCGACCGCTCTACCCCATTGGCGGCGTCCTAGTTTCCGGTCGTCATTGATGGAACTAGAGTGTGGCGCAAGGCGGGGCCCTCATCTGGCGATATGAAGCAAGGCCAGTACCTGTGAAGAAGGCCCAGTGCCTGTGAAGCTCGCTGCCCCGTGACACTCTCACGTAATAATGAGTGGGGCTGTACACGCCCTGGAGTCTCAGGGGTGCCGGCCTCAGGCCCTGGGGCTCCCTCCCACACCCAATGGCAGCACTTAGCTCCGCGCTGGTGAGAAGACGTCCAATACTAGAATAGGTGCCGGATGCGGCCTTTTGTCTGCTTTCGTTGCTTTTCCCTTTGGTTGTCGCTTTCCCCCGCTGGATTCAAGTTGGATTCGAATTTGAGATTTGTGTGTGTTCGGGGAAGGGGTGCTTAGTCTCGTTCGAGCAATTTCTCGCGTTTTGGTTACCACTTCGCCTCAGCTGCCTCCCCTCGTGAGCCCCTCGCGGGCCGGGTCAGGCCTAGCTTGCGCGCAGCCCAGACTGCCGCCGATGTGTCCTCTCAGGAGGGTGTTTTACTGCAGATCCTACGGGTCCAATCAGGGAACACTCGGAACACCACAGCCTCCCACAGGCTACCTCAGGGCCAGCACGGGACAAAGGTAAACTAGCCGACCAGCGCGTCGCTTAGGCCAACCACTTGGCGCGGGCGCATGGGCAATGTAGCGTCTACTAATATGATGAACACAAGTTTTACATAAGGGGCTCCCCCTCCAAAATGCTCTCGCTGCCATCAGGCCAAAAACTGAGTTCTATTCATGCAGGGTAAAGAAGTAGGAACGATGCACAATCAGTCGGACAAATCCCCCAATGCGTTCTCAGGAGCACCACCCGAGCCGTTGCTGGCGTCGCTGAACTCGCCATCACTGTCCGCGTCGCCGCCAGCGGCGTCAGGGCCGTTCACGACGCCGCCTTCGTCGGCCGCCACGATCACGCCGTCGTTGTCAGAAGCGAAGGCCCTGATAAGAGCATCCACATTGTCTTCCACCCAGTGCGCCAGATCGTCTCGGACGGCCTGGGGGACTAGGGTGATGGCGGCGTCGAAATCAAAGTGGGGATCCATGTTCCGGAGATGGCTGAAGACGCGAGAAAAGGCGCACCCGAGCAAGGCGCGGCTCCTCTCCTCCACCAACCTGTCAGCCCTGACCGACCGCGCCTCCAGCTACGTCACCACGTCAGTGAAGAACTAAAGATTGCCAGCATAGTTGACTGCGTGCGGCTCGCCAACAGCCGCCTCGCAGATGTTGCCCAAGGCTGTGTTGGCTCTTTCCCGGAGCATGGTGAGCATGGGGCTGTGCTCATGCTCCAGGATCCGCCGCTGACGTATCTCGTCCACGTTCTAGCGCGCGACGACCTCAGCCTCCTCCACCCGCTGGCGGAGAAGGAGCACCTCGGCCTGGGAGGTGGTTAACTCACCTTGTGCCACCTCAAGGGCGGCCCAGAAAGCATCGGCCTGCCGCGTCGCCTCCTCCAGCTTGGCCCTCAAGGCAGCAGTCCTGCCTTCAGCTTCGGCCCGGATCAACCCCAGCTTCTCTTTGAACTCGTGCTCGAGGTTCAAATGCGCCATCGCCACTCGACGTCCGACCTCCTCCAGGACGTGGGCTTCCTATGCAGCGACATCATCCTCCGCCTGCGTCACCAAGCGATCCCTCGTCTCCAGACGCTCGTACTCGCGGGTACGTTCGGCGGCTTCCAGCGTCAGCGCCTCCTCACGCTTCTGGAGCTCTGTTGAGTCGCCGAAGGCCACCTTCATCGACGCGAGGGCTGCCTCGCGCAGCTCCACCTGCTCCTCCAGTGAGTGGCACCAGGCCAGGAGCTCCCGAGCCCGCTCCTCCGCCGTCGTTCGCCGCCGGTCAGCTTCCCGAGCCTCCTCAGCGGCCCAAGATCGAGCCTCCCGAGAAGCCACCAGCGACGCCTTGGCCTCTGCGTCGTCAAGATCGCGCTGACGACGCGCAAGGGCGATGGTACCCTCCAGCTCGCGCCTCTCTGCAGCCAGGCGCAGGCCCTCGGCCTCAAGGCGCGCATCTTCATCGGCAAGCTCCTCACCAAGCAGGCTTACCGCGTCAGCCGCCCTTCGAAGGAATCCTTGGCGGAGAGCGCGACGCTCCTGAGCGCGCTCGAGCACGTCTTCCACACCATCATCTGCCCCAAGCAAGCGCCGGGGGCCACGAGTCAGCACTCCCCCTCTGGGCTAGGGGCTGGGGGCTGGCACCCTCGCGACAGCCGGGCACGCCGCGTCAGAAGCCCGGCCTGGGGCCAGCCCGTCCCCAGGTGAAGAGCGCAGGGAGCGCCTCAGCCAATCGCAGTCCACGACCAGGCGAGAAGCCCACGGCAGGCTGGCTATGCCACAAGAAGGCCCATGAAGGAGGATCGCGAGGTGCGCAGGGCCACGATACGCCTCGGGACGGTTCGCCTCTTCGATCGCCCTCACCACAAGGGCTCCGCTGCTTGGAGCGCTTGAGGACGGTGGAGGGGGCGAAGCCAAGGGGGACGACTCCTTAGCCGTCTCCGCAAGCTCGGCTGGAAGGGGCCTGCGGAGCAAGGGTCAGTAAAAGCAACAGAAGGATCGGGAGCTGGGAAAGGAGAAGGCTTACTCATCAGTGGCGAAGTACTTCCTACGCTTCAGCAGGCGACAAGGGTAATCGTCGCCCAGGGCCTCCCTTCTCTTCCGGAGGGCCTCAAAGTCCATGCGGAAGCGGCCTAAGAGTTGGGCGCAGGGATCAACCTGCAACGAAGATGGAGCGTCAAGGCGATCTGCGTCAGGGGCGCCTGCCTGATGTGCGCTGCCAATCGCCTCGCCAAGAGAAGCCACCAGAGCCTCAGGGGCCTCAGTCGCAGGCGCAGAGGGCAGCTGCTTGTCACCCTCAGCCTCAGCGGCACGGGCACCAATAACTGCTCCCTCATGAGCATCGCCCGGCGCTGTCACCCCTCCGGGAGCCCCCTCGGCCTCTGGCGCCTCATGCCTCCCTGCTCCGCCACTTGAGGAAGAGTCGCCTTGGCTGACTGGAAGGGCAGTCACCACCACTAGGTTCTCGCGAGGCCCCTGGAGGCCGGTGGGGCGCGGCCCCCACTCATCGAAGATAGGCATCTGCTTCACAAAATCACCCCTACTCTGGCAGAGGTACAACAAGGCCCCTCCCTGCTGGATGCTGCCAGGGTTGGGGTCCCCAGTCAGGGTCAAGAGCGCCGTCCTCAGCACTTCAGGAGTCAGGTCCTCTTCCTGGAGCCTCATACGATCATCGCGCCCGCTGAAGGCCCACATCCAGCGGGAGTGGTGTTGGAGAGGAGCAATGCAGCGTAGCAGGAACTCCTTCACCACCTTGGGCGCTGTCACGCCAAGCGACCTCAAGAACGCGAAGCGGTGCCAGACGAAGACGAGCCGGGGGCTCTCAAGCGTCTCCTGGCCCCAGCCCGAATTGGGGACAGCAGGCGAAGTTGGCTCCGACAGCAGGGGGCTGGGCACCCCAGCATCCACATACAGCCACCACTCACGGAACCCAGCCGCGGGCGGAGGGAGCTTGAAGTCAATCCCAGAGACCGCTGTCTCAGACGCGGCAACGAAGCTCACGCACGCCCAGCATTGGGTAGGGTCAACAAGGCGTAGCGAGAAGAAGTGGCTCAGCAAGGCAACCGAAGGAAGGATACCCATCATAGCCTCGCAAACAAAGGCGAAGACCGAAAGGAGAGTGATGGATTCAGGACCCAGATGCATCATGTGGATCTGATAGTGGGAAAGCACGGCATTGAAGAAATCAGAAAAGGGAGGAACCAGACCCGCCCACAGGGCGTCGGCAATATACGGGACCTCGGTGACTATCCTGTCGATGGAGAAGTGGGACGCGGGCCAGGCCGTCGTCCTCCCGCATTCGTTGAAGATAGTGGCCAGAACCAAGCTGACCTTGCCCAAGCCCTCAGCGGGGGCCGCCAACGGCGGCGGGCAAGGCAGAGACACGGGTTTCTTCCCTCTTTCCTTCTTCATCGGAGCCATGGCGATGGGAAGGGGGGGGGGAAGGTTCAAGATTGGGTTGAAAACAGAAACTGGAGTTCGAGCGGAGGAAGGACAGAGGGCGCTCGAGCAATAGAAAGGGGAACGGCTGTGTACGACTACGAGTCCGCCTAGCATGGCGCAAAATAAGGAGGGTGTGGGGGGAACAATGCCGCCCACGTCCAATCAACTGCCACGCGACGCCCAAGGCCGCAGGCTGTTAGGGCCCGCGGCGCTTCGCTCTTGCCCTTCCGCCTCCCTACACGGCCAAGTCCGGGCGCGCCTTGGGCCTGGGGGCTACTGTCGGCGTTCTGGGAACGGGGATCCCCAGACTTGCCTGCCTGCGGCCTGCGGCGTGGCTTAAAAGGGGGCCCAGCACGGCCCATCTTCGTCAACACAGACCCAAGACCCTCGCGAGGGGCCAAGCCTCGCGGGGCGGACGACGCGGAGCTTCCTCAGGCATGGCCTCACCAGGCTGGCTCACGAGGAGGCGGAGAGATCAAGGTGGGGTACCTCACGAGGTGCCCGTGATGCAAGCCATGACGACCAAGGGCGCCAGGCGGGTGCCAGCCCGCGCAGTGTCCTCCTTTCCTCTTTGGTGCAAAGGGGGCAAGTGCAGCCGCGGAGTACCGAGGCATCGGGAAAAGGTTGCCATTTCGGTGCAACGAGACCAAGACCAGGAAGACTGCAAGACGGAGGTCATCGTGGAGCCCAAGACGGCGTCACCACCAGAGCTTTGTGCAGGCGAAGACTACTTTTGTCAGGATAGCTGGTACTAGCTGTCCCCCTTCAAATTAGCCCGCCATTGTTGGCTCCCTTACCGTTCGATATTTGGGAAGAGGACCAGGGCCTCTATAAATAGGACTAGCCATCCCCCCAGGGGGAGGGGAGATCGACAATTGAAGAGAGGTTCAACAGGAGGAGGGGTTCGATCAGAGAGAGAGAAGGGTGGCTGAACTACTCCCAGCAGTTCATCGCCCCAGCCAAGAACAGACCCTCGCGAGGCTGTTCTTCCTTGTATTATTCATCATCATCAGCCCAAGAGGCAATCCACCACGCCACACACTGGAGTAGGGTATTACACCACAACGGTGGCCCGAACTAGTATAAACCCTGTGTCTCTTGTGTTGTTCTTTCCATAGCTTAGATTTTAGCGAGGCGGAGGGGTGCAGGTAGGTAGGAGGCGAAATCTCCGCACGCACCCCAGTGTTCGAACCTAAAGGGTCTGCCGGAACCCGAAATCCGACAGACACATACACCGACAAAAAAGAAGCATATTCCATGTAATAAGGGAAATATAGCAGCATGGTGGTTTATCAAAAATGGTTTGAGGACGAGATTGCAAGATGGAAAGTACGCCGGTTGAGATACGTTTTAAGCAAACAACTAAAGAAGATCCACATGCAGCAACGTGGGAAGATGGGCAGTGGAGCAAGGCCAGAGGAAGCTGTACCAGAGGGTCGTCGGGATGAAACTAGGAGGGCATCGGCGGCCGGGATCTGCCCATACTGCGGCAGTGAGCAATTGGTGAAGGCCCTGCGTCGCCGGAGCTTGGTCAGAGAGAATGGCGAGTACGACAGATCGGGATGTGCTACCTTAACGCCGCCGAATGGAGAAACGATGCACATCCTCCCTTTCCGCCGGTGGATGGGATGCGACCGGATCACTGACCAATAGTGAGAGAGAGAGAGAGGCCACTGCCGCCTTGTGTGAGATGGTGTGACGAGAGACAAACCATGGCAGGCACGCTCCGTTGTATATAGTGGAGCGGATTTTTCCATTTTCCCCACGACAATCATTTTATATTTTGTACGTGCCATTGAGAAATATATAACTTTATTTAATACTAATCCGTCAAGTCGAAATTTGTTCCGTCCACACGTGCTACATGACCCTCCTTCGAGTAAACAACCGCTACACGCGTCAAATTATCACGTGGGCTACCTTTTCGTACAAAAATGAACTCCACCGTGTGCCTGCGCGGGTGTGGCCGAGAACGAGATGTGAGTACGTGTGTCCTGCGTGCACCTCTTCTTTAGGTGCAGGTACATACGTGGGTGGGTGTGAGAGAGATGGTTTGTGCGAAACAAAGGCAATGTGTCGATGATATCTCGAACAAAAAAAACGTAACATATGCAATGTGTGTGAAACAGAGTCATGGATATATCATATATAGAGGGAGCGATCCACAAGAAGAGAGTGGAGGGATCATCGGCATGAGATATCGATAGAATCGAAAATAGGGATGAAGTGTGTGGCTGCGCGATTGATAAAGAGTGCCATCGAATTTGTGCTTGCCCACGTCAAAGATACAGGGCAACTGGCCTACTGGAATTTGAGAGGGCAGAGGTCCAGTTTTTCTCTGTGGCATGGATACCTACCTACAACGTTCAAATATCGGTGTGTGTGGGGGGGGGGGGGGGGGGGCAGATACCTAACTATAGAGAGGTAGATCGACAAGTATACGTGTGGAGAAGGAGAGAGACCTAGCTATGTATTGAGGGAGATCAATCGGCATCCATGCATATGTGTAGCAGAGGAATAAGGTTGGGAGAAAGACAAAGGTAGAGTGTCGGAGGGTTGGTGGTGGAGTGGCGTCTCACAAATGGTGGGACATGCCTGCTGTCACACCCTGATTTTTGGCCCTTTCTTTTTCTTTTGATTTTATGAGGTTTTTGCTTGAGTTTTCTTTTTCCGTGGCTATGTGGTCTGGAAATTGAAGATGACCTCTTCTTTCTTTCCAGAGTGGCTTGGCATCCTCTTATCCATCCCTAGACCTTGTCATTTCCATCGTGGACCAACCCCAATATTCTTTTCCTTGGGAATATTCCTTTTTCTATTAAAGGAAAAACCCAATTTGCCGTAGGTTGTGAAGCAACCTATATTTCCATCACTCCAAAAATTCCCAAATAATTATCATAAATATTTGGGTCATATCTTCATCAAATATGGCAACAATTTTCATTTGCCATGTTCCTCATCATGCTCAATTAATTCCTTTCCTATTCTATCCTCAATGGCAGTTTGTGAAGCAAGTGCCATTTACCTTTGCCCAATTGACCCCAAACTTTTTGGACACCTTGTTATGTCCAAATAATTGCCTCATGAAAAAAATCAACTTAATTTTCCTAGTAAATATTCCTGAGCAATTTTTCAAAGTTCATGTCCGAGGGAATTGTTTATGAAGGAAGTACTAGCTAGGTTAATCCAATTGAGTTGAAATTTTTCATGGTCTTTCATATCATTAAATAAAAGCTCTCCACAAGATTTGAGATCATGCAATGCATCCATGTGAGAATAGATTCAAATATTTGTTTCTGTCCAAATTTTCTGTTAGTGAAGCAATTATATTTTATACTGCTCCATTATGGCTGAAAAGTTTCCTAGGCCTTACCCTACCCATTTAACCTCTCTCCACAAATTTTGGGACCAATTCATCAAGCCATTTCCCCTCAGGATTTTTACCAAGTTTCTGTCCGGGGAGGTGCTGTATGAAGGAAGTACCATTTTGGCTTGGCCAAATGGCATGGCATTTTTATAGCACTCTCATATGATCAAACCACCCTTCCATGTCCATTTTCAGCTGAATTAATCACTCCTAGTGAGTGATTCTTCATGTTTTTGATTCTGGACCAGATTAAGTAGTTGTAAAGCAACTATATTAATTAATGGTCGAAAACCCTCCAAACTTCACAGGATTCTTGTCTTTCCTATCCTGAACACCCCAGACAACTCATTTGGCTCCAAGCTCTTCTCTGTTGATCACTGTAACCTGATTCAGTTTGATACATCAAACTTCAATGGAGTAATCCCATCGATCCAGAGCCCCTCTGCTTGACCCATCACCTCCCACATGCTCAGTGATGCAGGGACTAATCACCAGGCATCTCGTGGCATCCTCTGGAGTCTTCTTGATGCCAGCCTGCATGGTGACCACCGTTTTGGCACGCACTAGCCGCGTCCAGAGCATCTTCTTGCTCGGGCCCCTCCTCTGCTCGACGTCTCAGCGAGCACGGGCATGTCTAGCGTGTTCCCCTTGTTGTTGCCATTCCTCTAGAGTCATTTTACCGTTCGTTTGCTTCTCCAGTGACCCATCCCCGTCGCCGAACAGTGAGCGCCCACGGGAGCGCTGTAGCTGACTGGCTCTGTTTGCGCCGTGGCATCTTCCTCCCCGTGTCCCCGAGCACCGCTCGTTTCCGTGAGCCTCTGCCACTCGTCCTCTTCCCCCTCGCCATGTTCCCGCGCCTCCCTGTGATCG
Source organism: Triticum aestivum (assembly GCF_018294505.1). Classification (NCBI taxonomy): domain Eukaryota; kingdom Viridiplantae; phylum Streptophyta; class Magnoliopsida; order Poales; family Poaceae; genus Triticum; species Triticum aestivum. The sequence goes on along the minus strand of NC_057794.1, from coordinate 293,478,081 downwards.
CTGAGCGTCGCTAGGGCCTTGGCCGGATGCGAGCGGAGGCACCCGAGCTCGAATCGCCTCACCCCGCATATATAAGCTAGCCCCAGCCTCGTCCGAACACACCACCAGCCTTCCCACAGTCCTCTAGTCCCGCCTAGCCACTAGCCCGAGCCGGAGAAGCTCCCTTCGCGGCCCATCGCCGCCATGGCCTTCTCCTAAATTCACGGCAACTGGAGCCCTACTCCTCCCCTGGCCACCACCTCTCAACTCACTGAACCCCGGCGAAGCTCCCCACCTCTCGAGCACCTCGTCTCTGTGCCCATAGCGTCGTGTCCATCCACGCCCAACGACGCCGTCCGCCCTGCTCGAGGCCACCATCGCTTCGGTTTTCCCCGGCGTCCGTTCGGTGCAGGGATGGGAGTGGCTCAGCCCCACCAGCACGTTGTTGGTCGAAGCACGGCAAACGGTGGACGGAGCCGGCTAGGCGAGCACCGGTGACCGCGCCACTCCTCTGGTCCACGGGTAAGCGGGAGGAAGAAGAAGGAGTCGTGCCAGGTAGGCCCCACCTCCCGCGGACCCCACCCGTCAGCCACACAGCCTTTGACCCCACCTCGCCACATCAGATAAGTTGAAACGACTTTTCTGGAATTACGTCTTCAACTTCTAAAAGCGTACTTTGGTCTTGCTTCAGCTGAAAGTGCGTTTTCTTTTGCAGAAAGCGTATTTTGCCCGAATGTGTTTTCAGTTTTCTCAGTCAGGGGCTTGTTTACAGAAAACTTTTCACAGATAGGTCCGTGGCAGAAAAACGATCACAACTACTTGCTTGTAACTCCGATTGAGGTGAATCCAAAGCCTAATTATTTGTCTTGTCGAGCCCGATCTGTTCATATCATTTTCACTATGTGTTAACATTATGAAAATGACCATATTGCCCTTGCCCCAAATCAGCCCCCTCCGAGAGAGAATCTTTTCCAGCGAATCTTTCTGCGGTTTCGCCGCACCTCTTCCCGGAGCATCCTTCATCCCAGGCAAACCACAACCACCATTTGCATGATAGCCATGCAGTAGCATTGGTTTTCAACTTGAATCTTAAATAACTATCTGTTTGTTTTGATACGGTTATCATTGTTTCGGTGATGCTTATAGATCTGTGTTCACTTTCATGCTATGCTCTTTTGCATCTTGTTATCTTGCACTTATTACTACTATTATTGTTATATGTCATGCTTGGTAGTAGTACCTGTTGGTGTTGGTCGTGCTCCTCGGTGCATGACTATCGTCTGCTACCGAGTACCGTTGATATGCAGGTCCCTTTGCACCTAGCTGTTTATATGCTTACCTGGTAGTATTCTTGGTATGTTCTTGCTTAGTATTTATTGTTGATGCTAGTGGCCATGATATTCTTCTGATGTTCATGCTAGTCAGTATGCCATGCTCATTCGGATATATGCTTTCTTGTTGTTGATATGCTTGATGATTATGTTGTACCCCCATGCTTATGTTGATATCATGCATGATAGTTGCATCATGTTATATTGTATGACCCATCATCATTTGCATTCAAGTTTAACCAGACCTAATTGAACTTGAGCAACTGTTGGCTGAGTCATGGTGCCACCATATCCAACTGACCAGTGCAACCACATTTGCCTTTTATGGGGGGGAGGGTTCCTAAATGGTTGTATTGTCATGCCTCTGGCCGGTGCCTCCAGTGAGGGAAGGTTATGCGCGTGTGCTACCTTGGTCGGGTAGGACGGCATAAGGCTTGTGTGCCCATTGTTGTGATTGTTATACCATTGTCCCCATTTGGGACCATTTTGTTTTGCCATGACAGTGGCCGTTGATGCCTTTGGTAGGCATGGGGCCACCCAATTAGCCCAAAGGGGAGTTTGTTGGAGTGGCCAGGAGAGTGTCATGGCAGTAGATCGGTTTTGTCGGAACACCGTTGGTCCACCCGAATGGGAGTGCGAGGCCATGGGTTATGTGGTGTGGGTACAGTGTGCTAACCTCTGCAGAGTGTGTATTAAATCTATCAGTAGCCGTGCCCGTAGATAAGGGCCCAGTTTGTAGTTGGTCACACTATGGGTCAACAGTAAAAATAATAATGTGCTTAATAACAACCCTCGTTTGATGATGAGAAAGAAATTGATTGTGATTGGGAGATGATCACTGATACGTCTCCAACGTATCTATAATTTTTGATTGCTCCATGCTATATTATCTACTGTTTTGGACATTATTGGGCTTTGTTATCCACTTTTATATTATTTTTGGGACTAACCTATTAACCGGAGGCCCAGCCCAGAATTGTTGTTTTTTGCCTGTTTTAGGGTTTCGAAGAAAAGGAATATCAAACGGAGTCCAAACGGAATGAAACCTTCGAGAACGTGATTTTCTCACCGAATACAACTCAGGAGACTTGGACCCTACGTCAAGCCAGCTAACAGGAGCCCACGAGGTAGGGGGCGCACCTACCCCCCAGGCGCGCCCTCCATCCTCGTGGGGCCCCTGTTGCTCCACCGACGCACTTCTTCCTCCTATATATATCCACGTACCCCCAAACGATCAGAATAGGAGCCAAAACCCTAATTCCACCACTGTAACTTTCTGTATCCACGAGATCCCATCTTGGGGCCTATTCCGGAGCTCCACCGGAGGGGGCATCGATCACGGAGGGCTTCTACATCAACACCATAGCCCCTCCGATGAAGTGTGAGTAGTTTACTTCAGACCTACGGGTCCATAGTTAGTAGCTATATGGCTTCTTCTCTCTTTTTGGATTTCAATACAATGTTCTCCCCCTCTCTTGTGGAGATCTATTCGATGTAATCTTCTTTTTGCGGTGTGTTTGTTGAGACCGATGAATTGTGGGTTTATGATCAAGTCCATCTATGAATAATATTTGAATCTTCTCTGAATTCTTTTATGTATGATTGGTTATCTTTGCAAGTCTCTTCGAATTATCAGTTTGGTTTGGCCTACTAGATTGATCTTTCTTGCAATGGGAGAAGTGCTTAGCTTTGGGTTCAATCTTGCGGTGTCCTTTCCCGGTGACAGTAAGGGCAGCAAGGCACGTATTGTATTGTTGCCATCGAGGATAACAAGATGGGGTTTTCTTCATATTGCATGAGTCTATCCCTCTACATCATGTCATCTTGCTTAAGGCGTTACTCTGTTTTTAACTTAATACACTAGATGCATGCTGGATAGTGGTCGATGAGTGGAGTAATAGTAGTAGATGCAGGCAGGAGTCGGTCTACTTGTCTCGGACGTGATGCCTATATACATGATCATACCTAGATATTCTCATAACTATGCTCAATTCTGTCAATTGCTCAACAGTAATTTGTTCACCCACCGTAGAATACTTATGAGAAGCCACTAGTGAAACCTATGACCTCCGGGTCTATCTTTATCATATCAATCTCCTACTACTTAGTTATTTACTTCGCTATTTACTTTGCTTTTATTTTACTTTGCATCTTTATCATAAAAATACCAAAAATATTATCTTATCATATCTATCAGATCTCACTCTCGTAAGTGGCCCTATAGGGATTGACAACCCCTATTTGCGTTGGTTGCGAGGATTTATTTGTTTTGTGCAGGTACGAGGGACTCGCGCGTAGCCTCCTACTAGATTGATACCTTGGTTCTCAAAAACTGAGGGAAATACTTACGCTACTTTGTTGCATCATCCCTTCCTCTTCGGGGAAAACCAACGCAGTGCTAAAAGAGGTAGCAAGAAGGATTTCTGGCGCCGTTGCTGGGGAGGTCTACGCAAAAGTCAACATACCAAGTACCCATCACATACCCTTATCTCCCGCATTACATTATTTGCCATTTGCCTCTCGTTTTCCTCTCCCCCCAATTCACCCTTGCTATTTTATTCGCCCTCTCTCTCTATCCTCCCTCTCTTTCTCTATTTGCCCTTTTTGTCTGCTTGCTTTTTGTTTGCTTGTGTGTTAGTTTGCTTGTTTATCGCGATGGCTCAAGATAATACTAAATTGTGTGACTTCACCAATACCAACAACAATGATTTTATTAGCACTCCGATTGCTCCTCTTACCGATGCCGAATCTTGTGAAATTAATATTGCTTTGCTGAATCTTGTCATGAAAGATCCGTTCTCCGGCCTTCCTAGTGAAGATGCCGCTACCCATCTTAATAGCTTCGTTGATTTGTGTGACATGCAAAAGAATAAATATGTGGATAATGATATTGTTAAATTGAAGCTATTTCCTTTTTTTCGCTTAGAGATCGTGCTAAAGCTTGGTTTTCGTCTTTGCCTAAAAATAGTATTGATTCATGGAACAAGTGCAAAGATGCTTTTATCTCTAAGTATTTTCCTCCCGCTAAGATCATCTCTCTTAGAAACGATATTATGAACTTTAAGCAACTTGATCATGAACATGTTGCACAAGCTTGGGAGAGAATGAAATTAATGATACGCAATTGCCCTACTCATGGTTTAAACTTGTGGATGATTATACCAAATTTTTATGCCGGATTGAATTTTGCTTCTAGAAATCTTTTAGATTCGGCTGCGGGAGGCACTTTTATGGAAATCACCTTAGGTGAAGCTACTAAACTCCTAGATAATATTATGGTTAATTATTCTCAATGGCATACTGAAAGATCTACTAATAAAAAGGTGCATGCGATAGAAGAAATTAATGTTTTGAGTGGAAAGATGGATGAACTTATGAAATTATTTGCTAATAAGAGTGTTTCTTCTGATCCTAATGATATGCCCTTGTCTACTTTGATTGAGAAATAATAATGAATCTATGGATGTGAATTTTGTTGGTAGGAACAATTTTGGTAACAACGCGTATAGAGGAAATTTCAATCCTAGGCCTTATCCTAGTAATCCCTCTAATAATTATGGTAATTCCTACAACAATTCTTATGGAAATTATAATAAGATGCCCTCTGATTTTGATTCTAATATTAAAGAATTTATTACTTCGCAAAAGAATTTTAATGCTATGATTGAAGAAAAATTGCTTAAGATTGATGATTTGGCTAGGAACGTTGATAGAATTGCTCTTGATGTTGATTCTTTGAAACTTAGATCTATTCCTCCTAAGCATGATATCAATGAGTCTCTCAAAGCCATGAGAATTTCCATTGACGAGTGCAAAGAAAGAACCGCTAGGATGCGTGCTAAGAAAGATGCCTTTATAAAAGCGTGTTCTTCTAGTTCCTATGAAAATAATAATGAAGATCTAAAAGTTATTGATGTGTCCCTATTAAAACTTTGTTTTGCAATATGAATCTTGATAATGATGGGACTAAATATGATCCACCTTTACCTAGAAGGCGTTCCAAGAATTCTGAATCTTTTGATCTTGATGCAAAATTCGATAAAAGTGGGATTGAAGAAATTAAAACCCTAGATGTTGCTAAACCCACTATTATGGATTTCAAGGAATTTAACTATGAGAATTGCTCTTCGATTGATTGTATTTCCTTGTTGCAATCCGTGCTAAATTCTCCTCATGCTTATAGTCAAAATAAAGCGTTTACTAAACATATCGTTGATGCCTTGATGCAATCTTATGAAGAAAAACTTGAATCAGAAGTTTCTATCCCTAAAAAACTTTATGATGAGTGGGAACCAACTATTAAAATTAAAATTAAAGATCATGAATGCTATGCTTTATGTGATTTGGGTGCTAGTGTTTCCATGATTCCAAAAACTTTGTGTGATTTGTTAGGTTTCCGTGATTTTGATGATTGCTTTATAAAATTGCACCTTGCGGATTCCACTATTAAGAAAACTATGGGAAGAATTAATGATGTTCTTATTGTTGCAAATAGGAATTATGTGCCCGTAGATTTTATTGTTCTTTACATAGATTGCAATCCTTCATGTCCTATTATTCTTGGTAGACCTTTCCTTAGAACGATTGGTGCAATTATTGATATGAAGGAAGGAAATATTAGATTCCAATTTCCGTTAAGGAAAGGCATGGAACACTTTCCTAGAAATAAAATTAAATTACCTTATGAATCTATTATGAGAGCCACTTATGGATTGCCTACCAAAGATGGCAATACCTAGATCTATTCTTGCTTGTTATGCCTAGCTAGGGGCGTTAAACGACAGCGCTTGTTGGGAGGCAACCCAATTTTATTTTTATTCCTTGCTTTTTTCCCCTGCTTAGTAATAAATAAATTATTTAGCCTCTGTTTTGGTTGTGTTTTTTGTGTTTAATTAGTGTTTGTGCCAAGTAGAACCATTGGGAAGACTTGGGGAAAGTCTTGTTGAACTTGCTGTGAAAAACAGAAACTTTAGCGCTCACGAGAACTGCTGCCATTTTTATTTGGAAAGTGATACTTAGTTAATTATTTTTGCAGATGATTAATAGATAAAGTACTCACTTCCATCAATTTATTTTAGAATTTTTGGGGTTCCAGATCTTCCGCTAGCTACAGATTACTACAGACTGTTCTGTTTTTGACAGATTCTGTTTTTCGTGTGTTGTTTGCTTATTTTGATGAATCTATGACTAGTAAATTAGTTTATAAACCATAGAGAAGTTGGAATGCAGTAGGTATAACACCCATATAAATAAAGAATGAGTTCATTACAGTACCTTGAAGTGGTCTTTTGTTTTCTTTCGCTAACGGAGCTCACGAGTTTTCTACTTTAAGTTTTGTGTTGTGAAGTTTTCAAGTTTTGGGTAAAGATTTGATGGATTATAGAACAAGGAGTGGCAAGAGCCTAAGCTTGGGGATGCCCATGGCACCCCCAAGATAATCTAAGGACACCCAAAAGCCAAGGCTTGGGGATGCCCCGGAAGGCATCCCCTCTTTCGTCTACTTCTATCGGTAACTTTACTTGGAGCTATATTTTTATTTACCACATGATATGTGTTTTACTTGGAGCGTCTTGTATGATTTGAGTCTTTGCTTGTTAGTTTACCACAATCATCCTTGCTGTACACACCTTTTGAGAGAGCCATACATGATTTGGAATTTGTTAGAATACTCTATGTGCTTCGCTTATATCTTTTGAGTTATATAATTTTGCTCTAGTGCTTCACTTATATCTTTTAGAGCACGGTGGTGGATTTGTTTTATAGAAACTATTGATCTCTCATGCTTCACTTAGATTATTTTGAGAGTCTTAATAGCATGGTAATTTGCTTAAAATCCTAATATGCTTGGTATGCAAGATTAATAATAAAACTTTCTTATGAGTGTGTTGAATACTAAGAGAAGTTTGATGCTTGATGATTGTTTTGAGACATGGAGGTAATAATATCAAAGTCGTGCTAGTTGAGTAGTTGTGAAATTGAGAAATACTTGTGTTGAAGTTTGCAAGTCCCGTAGCATGCACGTATGGTAAACGTTATGCAACAAATTTGAAACATGAGGTGTTATTTGATTGTCTTCCTTATGAGTGGCGGTCAGGGACGAGCGATGGTCTTTTCCTACCAATCTATCCCCCTAGGAGCATGCATGTAGTACCGAGGTTTTTGATGACTTGTAGATTTTTGCAATAAGTATGTGAGTTCTTTATGACTAATGTTGAGTCCATGGATTATACGCACTCTCACCCTTCCATCCTTGCTAGCCTCTTCGGTACCGTGCATTGCCCTTTCTCACATTGAGAGTTGGCGCAAACTTTGCCGGTGCATCCCAACCCCGTGATATGATACGCTCTTTCACACATAAACCTCCTAATATATTCCTCAAAACAGCCACCATACCTACCTATTATGGCATTTCAGCCATTCCAAGATATATTGCCATGCAACTTTCCATCATTCCGTTCATCATGACACATTCATCGTTGTCATATTGCTTAGCATGATCATGTAGTTGACATAGTATTTGTGGCAAAGCCACCGTTCATAATTCTTTCATACATGTCACTCTTGGTTCATTGCATATCCCGGTACACCGCCGGAGGCATTCATATAGAGTCATCTTTTGTTCTAGTATCGAGTTGTAATCATTGAGTTGTAAATAAATAGAAGTGTGATGATCATCATTTTCTAGAGCATTGTCCCAAGTGAGGAACATATAAAAAAAGATAAAGGCCATAAAAAAGAGAAGGCCCAAAAAATGAGAGAAAAAGAGAGAAGGGACAATGTTACTATCCTTTGCCACACCTGTGCTTCAAAGTAGCACCATGATCTTCATAGTAGAGAGTCTCTCATGTTATCACTTTCATATACTAGTGGGAATTTTTCATTATAGAACTTGGCTTGTATATTCCAACAATGGGCCTCCTCAAGTGCCCTAGGTCTTCGTGAGCAAGCAAGTTGGATGCACACCCACTAGTTTATTTTGTTGAGCTTTCATACATTTATAGCTCTAGTGCATCCGTTGCATAGCAATCCCTACTCCTTGCATTAACATCAATCGGTGGGCATCTCCATATCCCATTAATTAGCCTCGTTGATGTGAGACTTTCTTCTTCTTTTGTCTTCTCCACATAACCCCCCTAATTATATTCTATTCCACCTATAGTGCTATGTCCATGGCTCGCGCTCATATATTGCGTGAAAGTTTATAGGTTTGAGATTACTAAAGTATGAAACAATTGCTTGGCTTGTCATCGGGGTTGTGCATGATGATAGCATTCTTGTGTGACGAAAATGAAACATGACTAAACCATATGATTTTGTACGGATGAACTTTCTTTGGCCATGTTATTTTGAGAAGACATAATTGCTTAGTTAGTATGCTTGAAGTATTATCATTTTTATGTCAATATGAACTTTCGTCTTGAATCTTTCGGATCTGAATATTCATACCACAATTTAGAAGAATTACATTAAAATTATGCCAAGTAGCACTCCGCATCAAAAATTCTGTTTTTATCATTTACCTACTCGAGGACGAGCAGGAATTAAGATTGGGGATGCTTGATACGTCTCCAACGTATCTATAATTTTTGATTGCTCCATGCTATATTATCTACTGTTTTGGACATTATTGGGCTTTATTATCCACTTTTATATTATTTTTGGGACTAACCTATTAACCAGAGGCCCAGCCCAGAATTACTGTTTTTTTGCCTGTTTTAGGGTTTCGAAGAAAAGGAATATCAAACGGAGTCCAAACGGAATGAAACCTTCGAGAACGTGATTTTCTCACCGAATACAACTCAGGAGACTTGGACCGTGCGTCAAGACAGCTAACATGAGCCCACGAGGTAGGGGGGCGCGCCTACCCCCCAGGCACGCCCTCCACCCTCGTGGGGCCCATGTTGCTCCACCGACGTACTTCTTCCTCCTATATATGTCCATGTACCCCCAAACGATCAGAACAGGAGCCAAAACCCCAATTCCACCACCGTAACTTTTTGTATCCACGAGATCCCATCTTGGGGCCTGTTCCGGAGCTCCGTCGGAGGGGGCATCGATCATGGAGGGCTTCTACATCAACACCATAGCCTCTCCGATGAAGTGTGAGTAGTTTACTTCAGACCTACGGGTCCATAGTTAGTAGCTAGATGGCTTCTTCTCTCTTTTTGGATCTCAATACAATGTTCTCCCCCTCTCTTGTGGAGATCTATTCGATGTAATCTTCTTTTTGCGGTGTGTTTGTTGAGACCGATGAATTGTGGGTTTATGATCAATTCTATCTATGAATAATATTTGAATCTTCTCTGAATTCTTTTATGTATGATTGGTTATCTTTGCAAGTCTCTTCGAATTATCAGTTTGGTTTGACCTACTAGATTGATCTTTCTTGCAATGTGAGAAGTGCTTAGCTTTGGGTTCAATCTTGTGGTGTCCTTTCCCGGTGACAGTAAGGGCAGCAAGGCACGTATTGTATTGTTGCCATCAAGGATAACAAGATGGGGTTTTCTTCATATTGCATGAGTCTATCCCTCTACATCATGTCATCTTGCTTAAGGCGTTACTCTGTTTTTAACTTAATACTCTAGATGCATGCTGGATAGCGGTCGATGAGTGGAGTAATAGTAGTAGATGCAGGCAGGAGTCGGTCTACTTGTCTCAGACGTGATGCCTATATACATGATCATACCTAGATATTCTCATAACTATGCTCAATTCTGTCAATTGCTCAACAGTAATTTGTTCACCCACCATAGAATACTTATGAGAAGCCACTAGTGAAACCTATGGCCCCCAGGTCTATCTTTATCATATCAATCTCCTACTACTTAGTTATTTACTTTGCTATTTACTTTGATTTTATTTTACTTTGCATCTTTATCATAAAAATACCAAAAAATATTATCTTATCATATGCATCAGATCTCACTCTCGTAAGTGGCCCTATAGGGATTGACAACCCCTATTTGCGTTGGTTGCGAGGATTTATTTGTTTTGTGCAGGTACGAGGGACTCGCGCGTAGCCTCCTACTCGATTGATACCTTGGTTCTCAAAAACTGAGGGAGATACTTACGCTAATTTGCTGCATCGTCCCTTCCTCTTCAGGGAAAACCAACGTAGTGCTAAAAGAGGTAGCAATCACCGTGGTATTGAGGATACCAAGTTGTTGGACATTTGTGGTGTTATGCGAGAGTCAAGGGTAAAGGTCAAGCTCCTTGTGGTCATGAATGATTACTACGGTATTGTTAATACTAAGCTTGATTGGATCCTGAGATGATCGTATGATGTTCGTGATGGTAAGTTTATGCATGTGATGGTTACGAGGTAACCCGAGTAGAGTATGTTGGTGCATGATAACGTCATCATGTTGCATGCTAGTATCATCATGTTTACATGTTCATGCCATGCTCGTATTGTTCTAGCCGTATCATGTTGTACATGCCAGGTTGTTCAGATAGTATCATGTTAATCCTTGTTAACCTGTAAATGCCATGTTGTTGTTTGTCTTGATTGCTCTTGGTTGCTGTGAGCTTGCAAGTACATTCAATGTACTGACCTGGCGTGTCATGCCAGCTTGTAGGTCATGCCGGATTTGATTGCTTGTTTGCCGTGGATTCCATGTTTGCGAGCTATGATAAGCGTTCCAGGCAGAGTCCCTGCGGGGTGGAGTTCACCACCAATGTCGCTGTTCTGCTGCTTCGTGTTGTTCTGCTGCTTTCATGGAGCAACCGTGGCGGGCGTAGCGTCGCCGTGCCGATGTAATCCCCTTGTACCCATATAGACTGTAATAAAGAGCTGATTTGTTTTATGCTAAGCAGTGTCGTATTCTAGAAGACTTCTCCTTGATCTCTAGGCTGGAATACAGGGCATTCCGATTTCTCTGAGCAGGGGTGCCACAACGCTTGGTATCAGAGCAGGTCTGGTTGTAGGATTCCCTACTCGCGCGAGCGTTAGAAAGTGGTAGTATATAGCCAAGTTGGTTTGTTGCACTTGATTTCTGCATCTGTTGGTTGCATAGCATGCATATAGATTATTATCTGGACACTGATATTAATCTTGCGTGCATAGGTGGTATCAGTTTTGGTCCATTACCTACACCCTTCCTCTTTGCATACCTTCTCTTTGGTGTTTGGCGTCGTCTCTATCCCAACAGAGTGATGCCCTGGTACCCAGTGTTCCAGACTCCCTTTGCAGGAGTTATGCTCAGGTATCGCATCGATATCTTTCTGCCATCCAACCATATTGTTTTGGTGATAGACATGTATCTATCCCGAATCGTGCTATCCATCTCGTCCCTTTGGCAACCCTTACTGATCTTTGTTATCAAAAAAGGGCAATGCCAGCAAGCCTTGCTTTTCCTCCGCTATCCTACCCTGTCATTCCATTCTTTGAACATGTACGATTCCCTTTCGTACGCTTGATGATGATGTGATCGTGACCTTTGTGTCTCGCTACATGATCACGAAGTCCGTCCTCGCCTCAGTATCCATCCAGTTGCAACCGGAGTTCAGCCAACGCTTGGTGTAGCCTTGGTTACAACAATTCCTTCCCCACATGGATTTCACTTTCGTGCACACCACCACATCATATTAGACCGCAATACCGGAGTTTCTGCGAGATTTGTGTGCTTAGGTATGCATGCATTTGTTATTGTGAGTAGCATTAATATGTGATGTTGCTTGATTATTTATATTATTAGTATGCTTGTGTGCTTTTGTTTTCGTCGTTTCTTTTGTTTCTTTCTTTGGGCCTTCGGTGTTACATATTTTCCCCTCATTAAAGTTGCTCGTCAACCGACACCGGACCCAAGGAATCAGTAAGGAATTAAAATATTTGGAAACTCAGCTAAACAGAATGGAATCATCAGCAGACTGCAGTGAAATTGGGAATGTATCGTATGAATGCCAAAGAAATCCTGGATGGACTGTCAGTATCAAGTTTGCATTAGTGTGCACTCTTCACAACAATATGGATAAGCAAGTCTCCCTTAGTGTACACTCTTCATAGCAGTGATGATCAAATCAGCAATAAGATGAATTGTGTGCCAGATCGAAGTATGTTATCAGTCAAAGGTATGGGTCAAATGCAAGATTTGATTCTTCGTTGAGGATGATTTTGAAACAAGATATACCTGGAAGCAAGCGAGAATGTGCCATGTATTCAATACTCAGAAAGGAGGATAGTCCAGCAAACCCAGTTGCATACAAGTAATCAACAACAGAAATATTAAGATGGTATGTGTATGTGGTAATCGCTCTGCATATCACAATGAGAAGCTTCTGGTGTAAGCAACCCAGTCTTTCCTCGCAAGCTACTAGAGAATCTTCCGATGCAAGGTTCATCTATCTTCCTAAGTATGATACATGGATGACTTCCCGTGCAAGATACTCTGTCTTCTTCAGTAAGCAACCGCAAAAGCTTTCGGCATAAGGTACCGAGTTTTCCCCAACAAGTCTTTAAGGGGGGAAGCTTCTGAAGCATGATACCCATTCTTCCTCAGCAAGATACTCTCGATGGCTTCCATCATAAGCCATCCAACCTCCCTCAGTACAACATTGGTGCAAGATATTACACTATGAATTGACAGCATATGGCAATGTATCCCAAGCACAGACCCGCAACAGTTTGGTCATTAGCAAGAATCAGTCAGAACACAAGTCTGCCTCAGAAATCAGATTCTCATATATATATATATATATATATATATGACAAATTTTATCTACCACCAGTGGTAGTTACCACCACTTGAGTTTTGTATATTGTATGTAGTATCTATCAAATCGGAGAGTATGTATGCGTACTATGTAGTATATAAGAATGTTTAGGTACTATATATACTACTTTTTTGGTAGTATGTATCATATTTTGAGTATGCTCCTTTTTACGTATAAATATGTACGTATTTCACAAATATAATAAAAATCATGGGTCAACTTGCAATTTTTTCATGTAACTCACTTTGGAGTATCTTATACATATTATATGAACATACTTAAAATGTTAAAGTAGAATATATACTACCACATGGTAGTATATGAGATATGTGGGGTAACTACCCCCAGGTGGTAGGATGGATTTTCCCTATATATATATATATATATATATATATATATATATATATATATATATATATATATATATATATATATATATATATATAGCACGGATTGACTCCGTGGGTTCACCGTCACAATACGCTTTCTTTTTATGTCATACTACGCTTTTACATTTGTATATAGACAATAGACAAAATAGTAATATAAACGAGGTGGTATTAATTTGGGATCACAAAAAATAGCCGGCGGCCTGCGCGCTAGCCGATCTGGGCCTGCTACTCTTTATATATGTTTCTGGCTTACGTACCCACTAAAATTTCGTTAAAATTCCTTAAAATGCTCCTTCGTTCACGGGCTGTTGCACTTGGGCCGTTACTATCTAATGGGCTTGGGCAAAACCCGTCTGGACACACGAGCGAGCAGTTGGCCCAAAAAAATACACAAGCACACCTCTACTCGACGGCACCGGCGGCGCCGCCGCCGCCACGCGCGGCTGGTCTTCCTCACCGACTTGCCGCCGCCCTGTTGCTCTTCCCCTCCCCGTCCGCCCCCAATCTTCTCCGGCGCCACCACAGCCTCCTCTACCTCCAACCTCCTGCTGCCGTCTATCTCCAATTTGCATCGAAGTCGGTGTCCGTGTTCGTGCGGGACAACTTCTCCAAGACGGAGTGCCCAGCCCGAACTCCACAGGGATTTGGATGCCATAAGACCGAGCCCTTGACGGAAATCCCCAGTAAATCACCTCGCATCACAACTTTCGAAGAACCGTCCAATATCGCGCCGAATTAGCCGGAAGAACCTCCGCCGTCCGAGCCTGCTACACCTGACCTGAGGCGGAACAACATCCGCTGTCCGAACGTGCTACACCTGAGGTATGTGCCAGCTTTTCCCAAATTATTCTGTAAAATTTTCATCTACAGTCATAAAAAGTACAGTTCTCCTTGGTCTGGTATGAACCATTCATAATTGGGTAGATAGTTTTCAGTGATTGTAAATATTTGAGATGCTACACTTCAGTTTGATTCCCTGTTTTCTCTCTTTTTGATTCAACTCCATGAACAGGTAAGTTCACGAAGAAGTCCTGTTTGCTCCCTGTTTGATTCGAGCCTGAAAGATTCATATTTTGGTAGAAATATTTGTGATGCTCCTTTTGTTGAATCACAATATCCATCTCAAGAATGACAAAAGAGGAAGACATGCTCTTTACAAAGATAAACTAGATCAAAAGAATTGAAATAGGCAAGAAACTTTCATTGCATGTTAAGAATATGGTCCTGTACTGAACCTTTTTACTGTAAATTCGTATTTGTTCTGCTTGAAAAAGCTAGGTCTGATCTTTTGGTAATGTCATAGATTCTTTGCTGAACTCCCTTGGTGTTGGTTGTTCTTGAACTTGAGAAACTTGCGGTCTATAATTGACATCATTCAGTTCCTTGATGAAAACAAAGTTGCATGTCCATTTAGTCTAAAAGTCATATTATGTCTTGAAGCACTGGAGCGATGCACAAAAAGGTGTGCCGTCCGGTGAGCGGCCCTCCACTATTTTTTCATAGAAGTTCACTTAGTTATGTAGCAGCACAGATGTTGCCTACTGAAAATAGGAGCAATCATGTTATTTAAAAAAAGTGAGGCGAGTCACTGGCCTTTGCATCACAATGATGCACACAGAGCCTAGATTTATATCAACAAAATAATAGGAGAAATTTTGTTGTTTGCATAGAGCCCAGATTTATTACCAAAGTGCACATGGTGGTTTCAATAATTCTAAGAGCATACATCTTATCGATCTGAGATCCATTTTTTCCAATTATATCAAGAGCATACATCCCATTGATCAGAAATTAATCCATCTCTTCTGTATTTGCCTTGTTCTATAAATGTCTAACTAGGTTATGATTATTGTTAGTTGACGACACAAGAGAGAGGAAGATAAACCAATTTAGTTACCACAATAAGTTTGTGCCTACAAAGTGTTACTCATATTCCACTTTTAGATGAGTTAGCCACAACAAGCATGTTCAGGAGAAACCGTTGAGTGCTTCATGCCACGAGCATATCATGATGAGATCTGTGTTTTTTTCACTCAAAATTAACTACCTAATGGTCTGATTAGTTTCTCTATGTGACAATTTCTTGAATAATAGTATACAAGTGCAATTTCCTGTCAAGGCATATGTTCTTCTGTACTTATATAGTGACTTTACAATAGGTTTAATAGTTTTGTTTTCAATATTTCCTTCCGATTTGTGCATCTGCAATTAGAAGAAAAAGGTATGTCGTTTGCGTATGTATTCTCGAGTTTCTACACCTGTTTATTCTCACCTAGGTGTTCTACACAAAGAAAAGAGCATGATAAACACCAGCTGTGGGCAATCCTGCAATTTGTCCTGACTATTTGGATTCTACAATGGTAAACCTGGATAGCTTTAATTTTGCTGATGGGATGTTTGCCCTGAATTTATAGTCGTACCATTACGCGATCCATTGATGAGAGGAAGAAAAGGTTGATGATAGTAACCTCGACAAAGAAGGTCACCAAAGTTAGAAGTTGTGCACAATAACAGATGGGATCTGAGTTATGATAAGCTAAGAGTGAACCCGGAGACATGGATGAGTGAGACAAGTGGAAGGGGTGTGTGTATGGTGCATACATGTCAGCGATGATAGTCACAACTTGAGGGGTTTTGCTCACTTGCTCGGTCGCAAGTGCATCATCGCTTAGCTATGGAATTGAGATTGCTAGACTTCAGTCTGTAAATGAACAAAAAGCTAGGACTGATCTTTTAGTCAGTTTTGTGTCAATGAGTAAATCAGTGCTCGAGATTAGTTTTGCATCATATATAATACCAAATATATTTATGTGTCAGCCGTGTGCTGCCTATGGTGGTGGCAACAACCTATTCTGTTTGTTCCCTGTTTGATACAATACAATGTTGATTTTATCTTTGCACAATCTGAAATATTCGATGAACAATCCAACGGCTGGAGGCTTACTTTTATTTTTGTTGAGGGGTAAGAAGATTTAATTAAATCGTTCGCACGAACTGAACATGATAATGAATACGCAATGCATATCCTCCGATAAGCTTCAGGAGCAACACATATGAGATGTGCTGCTTCAAAGCAAAGAAGGCCTGCTATTTATCTCTCGTCCCTTCTTCCAGTATACTTGCTATGCAGCAGCAGAGTTGAGCAATATCAGAAGCATGGGAAAGTTGCGAGATGCTTTTCTTCAAGGTTGTGTTCACTTTCACTGAACTGCAACCAACTACTCTAAGAAAGTAATACATGAGAAAATAATTCTTCTCAAGAAAAACATCTTCTGTCTATGTCAAGTGCTTTGTTTGGGCCGAACCAAAATAGTTAAAGACATTAATAAACTCTTCCCAACCAAACAACCAACTATCTGTAAAACTTCCCCCCAAAAAAACGCACTAAAAAACTATGCTGTAAAAAACCTTAACACAATAAATATAGCTTAAAAATGTTCAAAGTTTTATACATACTTACACTATTTTTGTTTCAAAAAAATATGTTCACACTTAAAAAACTTTAAAATTTCCCAAAAAATCTTACATTTTTACTAAAAAATAACCATTTAGAAATGCACACTTAAAAATTCCCAAGTAAACATTTAGAAGTGTAAAACAAGAAAACATTTTTTTTCAAAAAAATCTGTTCAGGTTTTGACATAAATGTTCAAATTTTCATTAAAACATTAATTATTCTTAAAAGGTTGTTCTGTTTTATGAAAGCATTAAGTTTTATTAAAAATAAGGAAGTTTCCACATTTAACCATACGATCGACGTTTATTAAAATTAGATATAAATAATGGTGCACAATGACACATGTAGCAGGTTGTGCTTTTTTTTCGCCCGGTGCAACGCACGGGCATTTTTTATATACTAGTATTATATAATCTTTCCTTAATAATAAAGTACGGATTGACTCCGTGGGTTCACCGTCACAATACGCTTCTTTCTGTGAATTTACGCTTTCAGTTTGAATCTAAAACATATACCCGAGGTGGTATTATCTTTTCCTAATAATAATAAAAGGGCTATGGTCGTACGTAGCTGTCTATCTATACCTACTATTAAAGCAAGATGATATTCTTGGTTTCGTCCCGTTTAGGTGATTTTATATTTTTTTACTGTATCCGAGGTGGTACTATTTTTTGCTACAAAACAGATTCATATACCTTACCGCTGCTTTTTTGGTCTATGTGCGCCAGCGCTGCTCTGGGCCTTTTGTTGGTATACGTCACAAATGTACTGGGCCATGGGCCTGCTCTTGTGTTTAGAAGAAGGATTCGCAAAAAATTGCCACTTGCACAAAGGATTGAGCCCACGACCTGCTATTTGCTTCCTTCAGGCTACAACCAGCTAAGCTAGCTCCTGTTTATGTTAACTACACCGCTCATTATGCATTTAAACAGTACCACCTCGCTTTTTTACATGATATTTTACCAGCTTATATAGCCCACGAGTTGTCACAGAATAAAAAGACATCAAGAATAACGAACAGAGCCTGAAGTGTGGGTCCTATTTAACCTTGAAAGCAAAGGAATTTCGTAATATAAGAAAGAAAAAAAGAAAAGGACACAATAAAAAAGTTGCGGTGTGAATATCAGTTAACTCGCGTGAAATGGGGGCTGGAAGGGAAGACCATGCCATCTCTTGTAATTAAAGGAAATTATGGTCGTACGAAGCAAATGGATAAAATGAAACCTCGATCAAATGAAAATATTGCGGACTCCTAGCTTTTCATTATGGAGACACCTAAGTTTGCGGACTCAATTTATCACAAAACTTTATTTCATTGATAGCATTGATTTTCATCAAAAATTAATATGCAGCCTAACAAAAAATGTACATATATAAATAAGGGTAATAGAATTATATACACTTTTTGACGTAATGTTAGAAATTAGGATAACACTAAAACCGATTATGTGATATTTTCACTCTTTCCTCTTATGAACAAAAAGTGTACATAAGGATCATGTTTTTCAACGGTGATGTCGCATTACATGTCACATTTTTTTCACAAGGAAGGCACATTGCAGCGCAAAATTTTATTCAACTCATATGCATGATACAGTGTGCATTAAAATCCTTTTACCTGAAAGTTGTGAAGGAAATCATAGAAGGATGGTCTGAATTTGTACAACTAAAACTGATTATATTCTCAAATTGATAAGCAATGCCATCGTTCCTGAGAATGTGATAGATAGCATCAAGTTCACGAGATGAATGCTAAAGAAAGCTACTGGTTTGAGGGCGACATCTCCAAGCAAGTGATCATTGATATCATAATTTGTGTATCAAAGTCATCTCCAGGAATGATGATAAAGAACCCACATTTAAAACGTTGATGGTAATCGAGAAGCCCAGTCCAAAAATGCATGTCTTTTGAGAATATCTTTACCATTAATGTAGATGTAAATAAGTTTGTTTTGCATAGAAAATAATTAGATAGTATAAAATATATTGCATCCATTCTATTGGCATAAATTTGTTGTGGCCATATTCTGTGAGGCCGGGAAGGAAGATAAACAACGGCACAGATTGGGTGTCTTGTTAAAATAGAGGATGTCGACACGTGTAGGGTTTGTGGAAGGGTCGTCTCGAGCCATGCTTATAAGGGTTAGGGGCGTGTGATTTTTTTATTCCATTGCAATGCAGGGGCATATGCGGACTCATCTCCTTGTTGTACATTTACAAAGAGAAAGAGGACGTGAATGAGGATATGCAACAACACGGGTGGGGTGCCATGTTGAAATAGAGGATATGAGTCAAGGTTTTGATCTCCCATTGCAACGCACGGGCCTATGTCCTAGTAATAATAATAATAATAATAATCACTATAAAAACGTTTCGTTGTCTGCCCGTACGTCACTGGCCGATCTGGTTTCGTTTATCCATCACCGAGTTTAAAGGCACAAGCCCAGCCCAACTGAGCCAGCGACCACAACCCACAAAACAAAAGGGTCAAAGGCCTGGGCAAGGCTAGAAAATTACTCTTGTACAGAATAGTCCCACCTTGCCCCTTTACATTAAATCCTCCCAATTTATATACGCTTTTTAGTTTTCTCGGCGTCAAGGAGCTGTCTCGGGAATTAAGGAGTGAAGGGTGTAAGAGACTAAGCGTGCAAGGAATAAGAAAGTCTCTGACTTGAGAATAAGGAAGGAAGGATTAAAGGAAGGAAAGCCGGATTTAAAGGAAGGCATAATCAAAGGAGGAACAATGAAATTGAAGGGAGGATTAAAGGAAGGAAAGCCGGATTATAAAGGAAGGCATGTTCACAGGAGGAACAATGAAATTGGAAGGGGCCCTAGATCATGCGCACATTGAAGGTGGGCCGGGCTCTCCTGCTATGCTGTGCAGCAGGGCCAACAACGTACTAATTTACAGTTTCGACCCAAAAAATCAAGTGTGCTTAGGACTACCAGCAGTACAGGGTTGGTTTCTTGTTCAAATTAAAACAAGCAGGACCTAACGCACCGAGCACACATTTAACCCACACATGAAGTCTTTTTAGAATTTCTAATATGTCACTACACACGGAGAGGGAGTAGTGCAGGCAGGTAATAATTAGTGCTCAGGTGTGACGAATCAAAAGCATGCTGGAACAAAGCCTGAAAGCTAACCCTTTTCATCTCACTAAGTGGAAATGCTCTATTTTTGCCTTGAAGAAATCCACAACTGCTTCAACTCCAGCAGTCTAACCTTCCCAAACTGAAATGCTGCTGCTGCCCTGTTTTTTTTATCAAATTCTCTACCTCCTCCAGCGCCTCTCCGAGCTCCTTGTCCGGCAGAACCTGCAGAACAAGAACCCCATGAGCAACAACGTACTAATTTACAGTTTCGACCCAAAAAATCAAGTGTGCTTAGGACTACCAGCAGTACAGGGTTGGTTTCTTGTTCAAATTAAAACAAGCAGGACCTAACGCACCGAGCACACATTTAACCCACACATGAAGTCTTTTTAGAATTTCTAATATGTCACTACACACGGAGAGGGAGTAGTGCAGGCAGGTAATAATTAGTGCTCAGGTGTGACGAATCAAAAGCATGCTGGAACAAAGCCTGAAAGCTAACCCTTTTCATCTCACTAAGTGGAAATGCTCTATTTTTGCCTTGAAGAAATCCACAACTGCTTCAACTCCAGCAGTCTAACCTTCCCAAACTGAAATGCTGCTGCTGCCCTGTTTTTTTTATCAAATTCTCTACCTCCTCCAGCGCCTCTCCGAGCTCCTTGTCCGGCAGAACCTGCAGAACAAGAACCCCATGAGCAAGAATCTGAAGAATACTGCTGAAAGAACAAGAACATGAAGAAAGTCACAATTAAGGTGATACTGATGAAAGTGCATTTTTCTGTGCTTTTGACATGATTATTTCAAGGAGCAAATGCTCAAGTTGAAACAGATTATTTTGGTATGGTACTTTATTTCCAGATGATCAACAAATGTCATGTTTTGATTCATGGATCATGCATATATATCCTGCCATTCCAACTGAAGTTAGACTAATGCAGCAAGACCATAAACATGTACTCCTGGTATACAACGGAGCATACGGCATACGGCGGAGCAAGCTAATGCTGCTACACTGCTGAATTAAACATTCTTTGCCTAAGATGTCTATGCATTAATGTAATGCATGAAAGTCACTACAAACAAGCAAATAGTCATATTTTTATGTAGTACTGATGTTATCAAGCAGGAAAGGAAAATAAGAGAAAAGAAACAACATTCATGGGAGTGGGAGATGCTTCTGATAATCTGATGCCAAAAAGAAATGAAGAAAATAATGATGTCTTTGTACATACGGCCATAAACCCCAATGATAGAGCGAGCATGAACACTGAACATGGAAAGCAAACAGTGCTCCGGCCTCCGGATCCAGTCAGAAAACGATCAAGGCATCACGTTCCCGAATCCTATCTCACCTGGTCATTATCAGTCCCTTTAATGTTCTGGATCAGGAGCAAGGTGTACTCCTCCCTTCCTTTTTATTTGCCCTAATCCTACTCCCCTTTTTTGAAAGGGGTTTTTCTTTTGGAATTGGAATTCTTATCCGAATAAGCAGATCCTTCAGTATCACTGCCATTTCTGTAGCATTCCTTAATGGTAGTGTTCTTTTTTCCTTATTGTGTGATCTGAATAAGCACATTCCCAAGGCTATAAGCTGCTTTAACTGAACATTTACATGCATCTGTTACTACTGGATAATCACCACATTACTACTACTGGTCACTACACTACATGGTCAGGTTTGAGAAGAGAGCCGGTGCGTTGCAACGGGAAAAATACCACACTCTCCTAACACAATAATTATGACTCGAGACCACAATATGTCCGTCCTTTATTTCAACGCATGGCGTCCCATCTGTGTTGCTACTTATCCTCCTCCCTATTCTCGTTGTGATCTCAATACTCACACAATCACAATACGTTTGAATGTTATCCATCTTAAGGCGAGAAAATCTACTTTATTTTATTGGGTGTCCAGGCATATATGTTTCCGCCGTGTGTGTTGGCCTATGTAGTCAGTATGAGTATACGTTAAAAAAGTACAAACGGATGCAAATCCAACTTCAAGAAGAAGAAAAATTGTGTGCATGTAGATTTGGAGAAGCATACAAATGCATGTACTGCTATGAGAAAGATCTAACACAATCGGGATTCTTCTGTTGAAAATATTAATCGGGATCCTCATGCACCGTTGTCCCCTTCCAACCTTATCATCCTTGTCTCTCTCCCACGCACTTTATCAACTGTCCGTTCCATTTCTCCTCCTTTTCCTGCCCTCGCCAAGGCAAGTCCATCCCGACCTCCCCCCACGGATGCGCCCGCTGGCCGTGATCCCGCCACGCCCCCTCCTCCCCTCCCCCCGCGTGTCGTGGTGGTGTAGCCCCTCTCCAACCTGTGGAGGTGGCTGGTGGCGATGGGGGCTGCAGGGCCGCGCTGCCGCGGTGTGCAGTGGCTCCGTTGGTAGCCAAGATCTGGCGGCCGGCCGGCCAGGGCCCGTTGCCGGCGAGCACAGCCTCCACCGCTCCATCCTCTCCTACTGCGCCCTTCGCCTCCTCGCGCGCCCGCTTCGCCTCCCCCCTACTTGCGTCGTGGAGGCGGCGTAGCCGCTGCTTTCGGCTCCACTGCTTGCGCCATGGAGGCGCCATAGCCGCTGCCATCGGCTGACGAGGGCCACAACGCCGCCCCACCACGAAGCTCGTGGACGAGCAAGGCCAGGGTTGCTCCCCTCCGTCCGACCTCTCCTTTTCCCGGAGCAGGCCCTTCCCTTTGCTAGCGGGCCAATTTCTATCAGCATCATCCCAATTTCTTCCACATCTCTCTGGGTTCCGTTGGGTTCCTTCGCTGCACACCTCTCTGGATTCGTTGCTCCGCTGATTTCCATTGCCTCTTGTTAGAATCATCAAGGCGCACGTATATGAACTGATGAAATTAATTTTGAAGTAGCGATGTCGGATTTTATAGAGAAAATCAACTGCTCTGCATCGTGTGTGGGAGACGGACATCGTGGGATTTTTTCTCTTCCTGGTTGACTCTATACAGACTGCGGGTTGATTCTATAAAAAGCGAGGGGCTTTTCTACAAATTACCGGCGATTAGTACCACCTTGTATATAGAAAATAAATATAGACGTGTTGATGAGAAAAACTGAAAGCATAAATTAATAGGAAGAAGCGTATTGTGACGATGAACCCACGGAGTCAATCCGTACTTTATTATTAGGGAAAGATTACCTGCAAGAAGAATGAAGAACAATCTCTTGGATTACAGTACACTCACATAATTATTGCTGTGGCCAAGAATAAAATGTTTAAACACTGAATTTACTCCAAGAAGTTAAACAATGGTTTAGAATATTGAAGTACAACAAGCATCAGAGATATCATCCTCCCACACTTGTTCCTTTGTTCTTAAGAAGATAAACATCATCATAGTACTCGAATTACAGAAAGTTCCAGAAATAATGACTGAAACTTGGAAGCTGGGTCACAATCAGGAGTAATTGTAGCAATGAGGAACTAGCAAAAAATACTGCACTCCTAATTACCTCTGAACATGGATTGATTACTCATCGAGGAGACGCAGAACGCTGCGGCCAGAGAAGCAGCAATGAAAATGAGACGGAGAATGTTGGGCATCAATTACTCTTAGGAGGATTTGGAACCACCACAGATTAAGTCGAGAAAGGGAAGCACCACGGATTAAGGCGAAATTACTCCATCTATCTGTCAGTGCACTCTCTAAGGGGATTTGGGGGGGGGGGGGGGGGGGGGTCTTTTGAAGGGAACGGCGAGGAAGAGGGCCGTCCGGTCACCGAGCTGCCTCACCGCCCGCTTCCGTGCCACCGCCCGCCATGGAGGACCTGCTCCTCCCCGCTGGCCGCCTTCGCCGCTACCGGATCCAGCACCGCCGCCAGATCAGCCAATTTGGACCCAAAAAATGAGCATTTTTGGAGCCAGGCAGATGCGTCGGGGGCAACGGCGGCCGAATGCGTAGGATGAAGCGGCGCTCGACGGGCATATGCGATGGCAGCAGCGCTCGCTCTGCCGGGGCATGCGGCGTCGTGCCGGCGCTGGGACGGAGGAGAAGTTCGGGGGGGGGGGGGGGGGGGGGGGGTGCGGGTGGATGCGAGTTGAGTGGGCGATGCGACGATGAGAACTGATGATTATCTTGACTGCTGGTTGTGTTCAGTCCCAAAAACTTCCCATTTTTCTGTACATTTACCGCTAGCGACAGATATTTTGGAACGGAGGGAGTACTATTTTTCGCCGGAGCGGCTCGGGTCGACGGCGGCCTTGCGCTTGCCCGGCGCACAAATGCAGAGGAGGCGTGAGGGAAAGGACAGGGGCACGAGAAGAACGAGGAGGCGGCGTAGAGGGTTCGTCACCGGCGTGGCAGTACTCTTCGGTCGGAGTGGCGCCCGAGGGCCGCGGGGCTGGAGGGATCAGGGCAACGGGCGCTCGCTCCTTTGTGTGTTGTGTGTCTGTTAGACGACGCGAGGGGAAGGAGAGGGTTCGAGGGGAGAGACGAGGGGAGTGGGGGATCGGTGGCATCGGCGGCGACTAGGGATAGTGAAGGGAACGGGAACAGAGACAATGGGTGCAATTTGTGTCGCAATGACAGTGTATTTTTTCTGAGAGCGTGCGTGTTTGCCAAGCCCAAAAAATCCATAAAACGTCCAAAAAAACATCTGTTCAAATTTTTTTTAAAGAAATGTTAAAAATTCATAAAAATTTAACTCTTCCTTGGAAAGTATTTCAATTTTATGCAAATGTTAACTTTTATTAAAAAAGAAAATTTTAATGTTTAACCTTATCGTCGATGTTTATGAAAACTAGATATAAAAAATGATGCACGCTGGCAAATGAAGCAGGTTGTGCAAAAATCAGTTGCAGAAAAATATATATAAAAACATTTTCAAAATTATATTATACAGAAAAATGCTATTACCCCTAAATACATTAGTACCCCTAAAAATGGATTCTTTGCAAGAAAAAACATCTGTTCAAAAATTGATCTTTTTCAGAGAAATGTTCAAATTTCATAAAAATGTTGACTATTCTTAAAAAAGTATTCCAATTTGTATGTTAACATTACCTTCTATTTTTAAAAAGAAAATTTTAACATTTAACATTATCTTTGACGTTTATTACAATTGGATATAAAATGGTTCATAATGGCACATGAAACATGTTCTATTTTTTTTCTCCCGGTGCAACGCACGGACATATGTTATAATACGCTTTTACAATTTATATGAAAAAAATTATAACATAAACGAGGTGATACTAATTTTAGAATCAACCCAATGGCCCGACCGTAAGTGAGAAAAAAATGTTTCGGTCCCGAGCGCCTTTGTCCCGAGCGAAGCGGCCGCAGTTCCTCTGTCCTCTCCTTCTGCCGTACGAGAAGGCAATAGCCCCGGCGCTAGGGTTCCTCCGCCGCCGCACTCCATTCCTCTGGCCTCCTCTCCCGGCAGTAGTCGCCGACCTCCCCCCTTCCCTTGCAGCCGCCGCCGTCGTAGTACCACGCCGTTGATAAATAGACTTGACGAAGCCCCTGCCGCCGGCTCCATGGAGCACACCGCCCACCGGTAGCTGCGATGGAGCGCCGGTGGACGCCATGATTGTGCGCGCCGTCGCCGCCTTCGTCGTCCCTTCTCCTTCCTGTTTCTAAGCTCGCCCTGGAGACGCGCTTCCTCGAGCTGCCGTAGCAGCCGCAAAAGCACCTCCTCTGCCATTGATGGAACGACACGGTGGCGGGACGACCGCGGCAAGATGTGCTGCACGCAGGAGTGAGAGGCGGGCCGTGGTGGCCGTGGCCAGCAGCATGCTACCGGCGCCAACTACCTATGTGCCATTGACGGTGCTACCGGGGGGATGAGCTTTCTGGTGCTGCTGCATATGCCGCTCCCTCCTGCTCCATCGAGTAAACATCCATCTCTCCCCCCTATCCATCTCCTATGATATATTTCTGCAATTCATGCCCTGATTTGTACTCAGTTGGTATGGAATGTCATTGATGTTGCCCAGATCTACAACATGACCCAATTGGGAACTGTCAGTTCTGAACTGAATATTTGTTCATATTCAAGCAGGGAAATTGGGGTAGTTTACAGTTTCATGATCTGTATTGTCAGCTGTAAGGATAACAAGAGTGTGCACCTTATTTTCTCTATGGAATTTGGCGTCTCATGTCAGATGGATGTGCTTATACAATGTAAATATCTGGACATACGTACTTGTGGAATATTATAACTCGGGGATGAGAAGATGGACCGGGCAATAGCGGAATTCTCGACAAGATGATTCAGTTCAGATTTAGCATGCCCATTAGATCCGGAAAAACATGAGATGTCTCCTGCAAATTTGACTACGCGGCGTTGATGTAGCATGTCGGCTGGGTCGCCGGGACAAAGAGGAGGCTCGCGCACCGCGCCTTCGTCGACGCCATCAAACACTTGATCGGCTGGGGCGCTAGCCAGATCATGCCTTTTCTGGTAATGTGTTAACTGTCTCACTATCAAAATTTTTGCTTAGTCTTATCTCTGTCGCATCGTTGAATGGTTGGTTGCAATCATAAGAAATGCAGGCATATTCTGGCAAAGATGGCGTTTGTGATCAAGCTGAGCACTTCGATGCTTCTGAAAGTGCAGAAATGGAGATTTGCATTTACTGTTTGCTAGATTTGCATTAGCCTTGGAGGGAAAGAAAAAGGAGGAGAAACAATGATTACATGATAAAGAGAACAGCTTGGTCGCAGTGAGCATGATGAGCTAATTAAGGAAACTGATTTACTCAAATTAAGTTTGCTGAGATAGAACATGTATGCATATTTATGAGATATTTAATTATGTGTGATGCATCTAAGCTGCAGATTTCAGGTAGCCTTTCGTAAGTAGAGGAGCTTAAATTCTTTGGATCACTGACACTGACATTTGTATTTTAATGATGATAGATAGATATCACACTACTGGGTTTGTATAGTTGCAATCCTCGAGCATGATAATTGTGGTACACTGTACATCATAGAGATGTCTCATGTGAGTAGTGAATTGGCTATTTTTCTCTCTTAATTTTTTTGTTGAGGAATCCTATTTTCCCAATATACACCATATATGAAATTTATCATCTACACTTCTCTTTATCCTACTAACTTGAGTTTGTTGCAAAGGAAGTATAGAATATAAAATTGCTAAGAGGTCATGTCATTATGATGTGGACTCGCTTGTATAAATTTAAACAACGTATTTGAATTTATGTGTTTACTATTATTTGTCCATCCTGTCTCCACCGCCCCTATCACCGCGAGGAAGCTAGGAAGACGACGCCAAGCTAGGCAGCGGCGCTAGGCTGTACGTCGAGCCTCCGTCAGCCGCCTCCCTCCTCTGTTTTGATCGGCTCTACTCCAACTTCGACCTACCACTGGTGCCCCGCCTCGACCTGCTCTACCCCGATCTAGATCTGCACCTCCCCGAGCTCCACTCCATGGCACTCCTCCGCCAGACCCCGTCCAACCTTGTAAGTCAACTTACGTGTGGAGGAGCCTAGCACAACTAGCTATTTTCATGCTTGATAGTTCCTCTTCTGAAGATATGAATTAACTTTCTGAACCTATGCACAAGACATCAAGTATTAACTAGATTTCTTTGCATGAGTTAACTTTCTAAACCAATGCTTATGGCATCAAGTATTACCTAGAGTTCTTTTCTTAAGTTGTTGTCCATACAAGAATGTGTGTGTATCATTTGGTTCAGATTCCAGCAGCAAGAACACATTGTTTTTTGTAGATGTGTAACATTTTTCTTATGAATATATGGTCTTCCAACAGTAACAACATTTTCAATCTAATGGCCATAGCACACTCATGCATCAGGATGATGTACACCACGTGGGTATTAATACAAAAAAGGTGAATGGCGATAATGATATATCCAAAGATATACTAGGCCGGATCAATTTATTTTCTCTGGAATTATTTCTTAGGTATGTGGTGACGCCCCCGATTCAATCGTACACTAATCATACACGCAAACGTGTACGATCAAGATCAGGGACTCACGGGAAGATATCACAACACAACTCTACAAATAAAATAAGTCATACAAGCATCATGTTACAAGCCAGGGGCCTCGAGGGCTCGAAAACAAGAGCTCGATCATAGACGAGTCAGCGGAAGCAACAATATCTGAGTACAGACATAAGTTAAACAAGTTTGCCTTAAGAAGGCTATCACAAACTGGGATACAGATCGAAAGAGGTGCAGGCCTCCTGCCTGGGGTCCTCCTAAACTACTCCTGGTCGTCGACAGCGGGCTGCACGTAGTAGTAGGCACCTCCCGAGTAGTAGTAGTCGTCGTCGACGGTGGCGTCTGGCTCCTGGGCTCCAATGTCTGGTCGCAGCAATCGGATATAGAAAGGGGGAAAGGGGGGAACAAAGCAACCGTGAGTACTCATCCAAAGTACTCGCAAACAAAGAGCTACACTACATATGTATGCATTGGTATCAAATGGAATAAGGGTATCATATGTGGACTGAACTGCAGAATGCCGGAATAAGAGGGGGATAACTAGTACTATCGAAGTCTACGCTTCTGGTAACCTCCATCTTGCAGCATGAGAAGAGAATAGATGGTAAGTTCACCAAGTAGCAACGTGTAGCATAATCCTAACCGATGATCCTCCCTCGTCGCCCTGTGAGAGAGCGATCACCGGTTGTATCTGGCACTTGAAAGGGTGTGTTTTATTAAGTATCCGGTTCTAGTTGTCATAAGGTCAAGGTACAACTCCAAGTCGTCCTGTTACCGAAGATCACGGCTATTCGAATAGATTAACTTCCCTGCAGGGGTGCACCACATAACCCAACACGCTCGATCCCATTTGGCCGAGCACACTTTTCTGGGTCATGCCCGGCCTCGGAAGATCAACACGTCGCAGCCCTACCTAGGCACAACAGAGTGGTCAGCACGCCGGTCTAAATCCTATGGCGCAGGGGTCTGGGTCCATCGCCCTTTGCACACCTGCACGTTGCGAACGCGGCCGGAAGCAGACCTAGCCTAGCAGGCGTTCCAGTCCAATCCGGCACGCGCCGCTCAGTCACTGACGTCACGAAGGCTTCGGCTGATACCACGACGTCGAGTGCCCATAACTGTCCCCGCGTAGATGGTTAGTGCGTATAGGCCAGTGGCCAGACTCAGATCAAATACCAAGATATCGTTAAACGTGTTAAGTATCCGCGAACGCCGACCAGGGCCAGGCCCACCTCTCTCCTAGGTGGTCTCAACCTGCCCTGTCGTTCCGCCTCAAAGTAACAGTCGGGGGCCGTCGGGAACCTAGGCCCAACACTACCTGGATGGAGCCACCTGCCCCTTCAGCCCCCATCTCCAAACAGTATCACCGGTAATGTAACAGTGTAAAGTATATAGCATAAGCCCGTGATCACCTCCCGAAGTGATCACGGCCCAGTAGTATAGCATGGCAGACGGACAAGAGTGTAGGGCCACTGATGATAATCTAGCATCCTATACTAAGCATTTAGGATTGCAAGTAAGGTATCAACAGTTGTAGCAGCAATGACAGGCTATGCATCAGAATAGGATTAACGGAAAGCAGTAACATGCTACACTACTCTAATGCAAGCAGTATAGAGAAGAGTAGGCGATATCTGGTGATCAAGGGGGGGCTTGCCTGGTTGCTCTGGCAAGGAGGGGTCGTCAACACCGTAGTCGATCGGGGGTACCGGCAGCGGTCTCGGGGTCTACCGAAAAGAAGTAACAGAGGGGGGCATAACAAATAATAGAGCAAACAAAGCAACACAAAGCATAACATGGCAATGCGCGGTGTTAGGGGTGACCTAACGAAGTATGAGGTGATACCGGTGAAGGGGGGAAACATCCGGGAAAATATCCGATGTTTCGCTTTTTCGGACAGATGAATCGGAGGGGGAAAGTTGCGTGTTCGCTACGCTAGGGATGCGTGGCGGACGAATGGGTTGCGTATCCGGATTCGTCTCGTCGTTCTGAGCAACTTTCATGTACAAAGTTTTTCCATCCGAGCTACGGTTTATTTTATATTAATTTTAAAAGATTTAAATCATTTTAGGATTTATTTAATTATTTAAATTCAACATTATCCAGAACAGTGCACGCCGACGTCAGCATGATGTCAACATGACATCAGCAGTTGACCGCTAACCCGGTCAACCTGACAAGTGGGTCCCACCTGTCGGTGACACATTTAATTAATCATTTTTAATTAACTTAATCAGGATTAATTAGGGGTGGGCCCCACTGTCATACTCTGTTAGTTAATTAATAGTAGTTAATTATGTTAATTAGTCATTAGATTAATTAATCTTAATTAGTTAAATTAATCAGAATTAATTAAGTTAATTAATTAATTAATTTTATTTTTATTTTTTAAACCCTTTTTTATCGTTCTAGGGTGGGGCCCCCTGTCATAGGCCCTAGGGTCAACCGGGGCGGTTGCGGGGCGGTGTGACGCTGCGGGCGCCCGAACCCGGCAAGGCGCCGGAGCAGGTGAAGGCCGGTGACATGGGGCCGGTGGTGAGGGGTGAAGCGAGGGGGTGGCGCGGCCAGTGCGGGGCCGGGCCAACGGCAGGGAAGCGGCAACGGCAGCGCGCGGGGGCGCGGAAGGCAAGCGGGCGATGCGAGCGCGGGCGCGAGGCGACGATTGCGGGGCCGACGGCGAGTGGACGAGGCGCAGGGGGCGCGAGCACTCGCGCACGACAAAGGCCGGCGGAGGAGAGCGACCGTCGGCGGCGGGAGCAGAGGACGACGCAGGCACGTCGGGCAAGGGGGCAGC
The DNA here is from genome assembly GCF_018294505.1 of Triticum aestivum. Lineage (NCBI taxonomy): Eukaryota > Viridiplantae > Streptophyta > Magnoliopsida > Poales > Poaceae > Triticum > Triticum aestivum. The sequence continues at coordinate 293,447,358 of NC_057794.1, read as the reverse complement.
GCGCGGTGGCGCGGCGGAGTGCGTGCAATGCCGTGGCGGGTCACGAGCTCCAGCGAGCTCGGGCGGCAGTGGGGGAGAGAGGAGGAGAGGCCGGGCCTCACATGCGGTGCAGGGAAGCGACAGCGTGCTCGAGGAGGAGGACGAGGACGGGGCGTCCGACGAGGTGACCGCGAGGTGTCGGGGAATTTCGTCGCCGACGCGTAGCTTGTCCGCGGCAGCAAGGTCACCGGGCGACGCTGGGCAGCAGCTACGATGGAAGGCGGTGGTCAGCGCCGGCGTGGGAGAGGTGGGGTCGGCGGCTCGGTGCCCCCGATCCTGATTTGGATCGTAGAGGGGGGCAGAGGGAGGAGTGGGACGTGGGAGGGTGGGGGGGGAGGTGCGGGGCGACGGGGAGGGGCGCCATCCAGATCCGAGAGTAAGAGGGGATCGGGGGGAGTGGGTCGCTGCGCCTAGGGTTTGACCCGGGGGGGCCTTATGGGTGGGCGGCTGGGCCGGTGGCCGGTCGGCGCAGTGGACAGCTGGGCCTGGCCCAATTAGGGCGGGGGGGGGGGAGTTGTTTTTATTTTATTTTTGTTTTGTCTTTATTTAGTCTTTTAACTTCGGGTTTAAATGTTTTAATATCAAAACAGTTTTATCAAACTATAAAACCCATACCTAAATTAGTAAGGTAGCATAACTCACTGTAATAAAATGTCCACACATTATTTTAACTAGCTTACAATTACCTATACACATAAAAGCATTTATTAAGTATTTCCAAATATTGTTTTAATTATTTTAGTGCACATAAATATTTTATAAAAGTGTGGTTTCATCACCTACCACTACTTACGGATTAATCGACACACTTCGAGCACTTTAGTTTTAATGTTTGAAAACTTCATCGTTTGGTTTGATTTCGAATTTTGAATTCGATCGGGTTTGAATTAACGCGAGATTAACAACAGTGACCTCGGTGACGTGGCATCATTAGTAGAGGTTACTGTAGCATGATTACCCGGGCGTCACAATTCTCCTCCACTACAACAAATCTCGTCCCAAGATTTAAGAGGGGAGTAAGGGGGAAAGTTCTGGTTATGAAATTCTAACGAATCTTCTCAGTCTTGGCTGCTCTTCTCGAAGAAGTTAATCCCTTTCGTTGATGTATTTATTCCTCTGCTTCAGGTCATCATGATGAAGTCGACATCCTTTCTTAGGGAACTCCGTCGTACTTACGAAGAATAAGGAGGTATACCGGAAGAATGGACCTCTGCAAGGTAGACTATCTGGTAGATATCATCGGGGAAGGTGGCGGAAAGTAACTCTCGAATTGAAACTTAAGAATATCGAGAGCAAAGTAAGGAGGTATCATGGAAAGTTTCGAGCGGGCAGGCAATCGATCGATGCCTGACGCAAGGCGAGAAAGGAGTTCAGAGCAACGAGAATAAATATTGCGTATGATACCAGAATATATTACTGGGAAAGTGACCCCGTGAATTACATACGAAGTCAAGCGCGAGGGATAACTTCGGATATAGAGGTGTACAGGAGAGTCAGGTTTCGATCCTGGGACCTGTGGGTTATGGGCCCACCATGTGAGTTAATGGTAGGAAGGGCGGTGACGTCTTGCATGACCATGTAGGCAAGACATGTCAGCGGATAGCATGTCAGTTATGTTGGCAACAACATCGGTACCAAGGGCGAGGGACGAAGAGAACCATTTTCCTGCTCGTTGAACGAGGCGGACCAATAGGCAAAGTTCTCGTCCATCGGGGGTTACCAGGATGCCAACAACAATAGTAACAGGGTCTTACTGACAGAGTTGTACACTGAGGTGCTTATAAAAGCAGTGACGTATTACTGCTTAGATCATATAAATCACCGGAAATGTTAAACAAACCAATGTAAAGGAAATGTGAGCATCAGATTAACAGAACAATGGAAAGGAAAATGTGTTTAAACACATATTTCAAGGGTATATCCTTCCCAAGGACAAGCAGAGCATGATATCCTTGACAGGATATAATGTAGAAAACTCTTTAGGTAAGGAGAGGGAAATTTCATGACTTTACCCATACATCGGTGTTTGGATAATTGAGCAGGAAACATTTAACATTAGGTTTTAAATGTTCTTGTTGATAATTGGAGTAAAATATATATATGCTTCGAGATAGCATTGACATGGTCTTCAGGCAAAGGTCAGACTTTGGAAACACAAAGGATCCATCAGAAATAACTTGTAGAATAAGTCTTACAATTTCCTCATGGAAGAACGGATAACCTTGTTGAAAAGGAATCTATAACCAATAGGGCCTCCGGCCGGGTGTTCTAAGCACGACATCCTGGATATAAAAGATGGTAATACTCCAAGGTAAAGAAGAACAAATGTTGGATAGCAAGGAACTCAAGGTATAACACAAAACAGGAACAAGTTTTGTGTTGGAGGGAATGCAATAATGTTGTCGATGATAACCCAATTCATCAAGGGCAAAGGAAGCTATTTCTCACCAAGAATTCGATAGATATCTTGGAAGACCTCAAAATGTTGATGATGATCACAACACATTTGTCGAGAGGTTTCGAGAAGATGTAACTGATCGGCGATGACATCAAGTCAACGGAATGATGAAGCAAAAAGTTAATGGAACCATGGGTACGACACAAACTCGAAATCAAGCTTGCTGTTCAAGGACAAACGATATGACAAGGGAGATCGATTGTAAGATTAGCTCACCGTCGAAATTTTGTGCTCCGGGAAGAAGGACCAGGTAGCATAGTTAAGAGCAGCACGATAAGGATATAGCCGATCAAGCTAGGAATGACTTGAGGGATTATTTAAACTCGTAAGCAACGGAAATTATTTAGGGTTATTGAATCGAAGTGCGGACTCGATTCACTATTCTATGTTCTCGGTTGACGACAACCCAGAACCTAGGGACAATTGGATCCGGTGAGTAATAATAGTTGATGAAGAACCCATAAGAAGTTATGATGTACCATGACATTATCAAGATATCATAGTGTAATACTCGACAGTAGATCAAAGTAAAGGTTGGACAAGTGCAATGATCTGCACAAGACAAGTACTTCAACTTGTCCGAGAAATGGTATTAAGGAGAAAATATGGTCGGAACCATGATTGTAAAGGACCAAACATAGATACAGGACGAACTTATAACAAGGGGATTATTATCATTTACAAGAAGCTTCAAAGAAAAGTTCCACATCGGGTCCATGGGCATGAACGCAAGGCTCAAGGTCGACTCCCACTTCCTCAATGCATAACCTTTCATTTTACTTCTCGCTTTTGATGAGGCTGTAGTGTAGAAATTTTATCTGGCGGAGCAACAGAAGAGTATGACTCGCGAAAACTTTCGGGTTCATACCGTTTGGGGAAGGCATAGGTTCAACCCATCAGGGCATCTTAGGAGTATATACCACAAATTTCAAGAATAAATAACACAAGCTCAATAGTAGAGCATGCTTGAGAAAGCAGAGGATACAATTTACCAAAGGCATTATGTATCCGAGGAAAGGCTCACAGACTTATTGAATATGAAGGACGCTGTCGGATAAACTCCAACAAAGGATCTGGTGGTCCTCAAGGGATCTGGTGTGAGCATCGGTACTCAACCAGAGGGAGAAACAATGCAAGGAGATCAGACTTTAGAAACAACTGACTAATTCAAGGCTCAAATGCAAAGGAATTATCAATACCAAGACAAGGGATCAGAAGCAATGCTCTGATCAGGGATGGATAAGTTGAATATCCTTAGGGGTACGATCGATGGTCAATTGATTGGTCGAGATCCAGCTCATGTTTAAACTGGCGTCTGAGCCGGAAGGATGAATTCTAGGATACGACTGATGATTGCGTGCATTCACACTCATGTTGAATCAATAGGATCAAAATGACGGTGGCAAAGAATGCCAATAATATTACTATACTTATGGGATTAACCATAACGCAAGCAAGCAAAGAATTTCAAGGGCAATAGGATGTTGATGATTTTCAGGAGATCGAATGGCATTTCGAAGACCTTTGTGAAACACCTGAACAACTGGGGATGAGAGGATACTCGACAAGTGTAAGGAAATATCCGTGTGGGTATTCATGTAACAAGGAACCGCAAGGCAGTAGGCACAAGGATTCTCGGAACAACGAGTATTTCGGGATAATAACAAGAGTAACTGGGGACTAAGGTAAGAATGGCAAGTGCATGTAGTTATCTATAGGGGTTGACGGTGGAAGGGAATTGCAAACGCAATGAGCACAAGTTCTCGGGATAACAGCGGAGAGTATTTTCATGGTCTTCACGTGTAGCAGACAATCATCAGTAATAAGGGGCTCTCCAGGTGAAAGTGATAACGAGATCCTAATGTTAGATTTAGCAAAATTCATTTAACCCGAATAGAAGAGAGATCAGAGTCCCAGAGTATAGACAAGGAGTAAAAGATTCTACTACCACCCAATGGCGACGTGGGCCCGTAAGCCACACAGCCATGTTAGTAAAAGTTTTGTAACGACTAGACTCAACTTCGGCCAAGGAGTGTGGAAGGGGGATTCCTACAGGCAGTCGGCTCTGATACCAACTTGTGACGCCCCCGATTCAATCATACACTAATCATACACGCAAACGTGTACGATCAAGATCAGGGACTCACGGGAAGATATCACAACACAACTCTACAAATAAAATAAGTCATACAAGCATCATATTACAAGCCAGGGGCCTCGTAGGCTCGAAAACAAGAGCTCGATCACAGACGAGTCAGCGGAAGCAACAATATCTGAGTACAGACATAAGTTAAACAAGTTTGCCTTAAGAAGGATAGCACAAACTAGGATACAGATCAAAAGAGGCGCATGCCTCCTGCCTGGGATCCTCCTAAACTACTCATGGTCGTCGACAGCGGGCTGCACGTAGTAGTAGGCACCTCCCGAGTAGTAGTAGTCGTCGTCGACGGTGGCGTCTGGCTCCTGGGCTCCAACGTCTGGTCATAGCAATCGGGTATAGAAAGGGGGAAAAGGGGGAACAAAGCAACCGTGAGTACTCATCCAAAGTACTTGCAAGCAAGGAGCTACACTACATATGTATGCATTGGTATCAAATGGAATAAGGGTATCATATGTGGACTGAACTGCAGAATGCCGGAATAAGAGGGGGATAACTAGTACTATCGAAGTCTACGCTTTTGGTAACCTCCATCTTGCAGCAGGAGAAGAGAGTAGATGGTAAGTTCACCAAGTAGCAACGTGTAGCATAATCCTAACCGATGATCCTCCCCTCGTCGCCCATTGAGAGAGCGATCATCAGTTGTATCTGGCACTTGGAAGGGTGTGTTTTATTAAGTATCCGGTTCTAGTTGTCATAAGGTCAAGGTACAACTCCAAGTCGTCCTGTTACCGAAGATCACAGCTATTCGAATAGATTAACTTCCCTGCAGGGGTGCACCACATAACCCAACACGCTCGATCCCATTTGGCTGGGCACACTTTTCTGGGTCATGCCCGGCCTCGGAAGATCAACATGTCGCAGCCCTACCTAGGCACAACAGAGAGGTCAGCACGCCGATCTAAATCCTATGGCGCAGGGGTCTGGGCCCATCGCCCTTTGCACACCTGCACGTTGCGAACGCGGCCGGAAGCAGACCTAGCCTAGCAGGCGTTCCAGTCCAATCCGGCGCGCGCCGCTCAGTTGCTTACGTCACGAAGGCTTCGGCTGATACCACGACGTCGAGTGCCCATAACTGTCCCCGCGTAGATGGTTAGTGCGTATAGGCTAGTGGCCAGACTCAGATCAAATACCAAGATCTCGTTAAACGTGTTAAGTATCCGCGAACGCCGACCAGGGCCAGGCCCACCTCTCTCCTAGGTGGTCTCAACCTGCTCTGTCACTCCGCCTCAAAGTAACAGTCGGGGGCCGTCGGGAACCCAGGCCCACCACTACCTGGATGGAGCCACCTGCCCCTTCAGCCCCCATCTCCAAACAGTATCACCGGTAATGTAACAGTGTAAAGTATATAGCATAAGCCCGTGATCACCTCCCGAAGTGATCACGGCCCAGTAGTATAGCATGGCAGACGGACAAGAGTGTAGGGCCACTGATGATAATCTAGCATCCTATACTAAGCATTTAGGATTGCAAGTAAGGTATCAACAGTTGTAGCAGCAATGACAGGCTATGCATCAGAATAGGATTAACGGAAAGCAGTAACATGCTACACTACTCTAATGCAAGCAGTATAGAGAAGAGTAGGTGGTATCTGGTGATCAAGGGGGGGGGGCTTCCCTGGTTGCTCTGGCAAGGAGGGGTCGTCAACACCATAGTCGATCGGGGGTACCGACAGCGGTCTCGGGGTCTACCGGAAAGAAGTAACGGAGGGGGGACACAACAAATAACAGAGCAAACAAAGCAACACAAAGCATAACATGGCAATGCGTGGTGTTAGGGGTGACCTAACGAAGTATGAGGTGATACCGGTGAAGGGGGGAAACATCCGGGAAAATATTCGATGTTTTGCTTTTTCGGACAGATGAATCGGAGGGGGAAAGTTGCGTGTTCGCTATGCTAGGGATGCGTGGCGGACGAATGGGCTGCGTATCTGGATTCGTCTCGTCGTTCTGAGCAACTTTCATGTACAAAGTTTTTCCATCCGAGCTACGGTTTATTTTATATTAATTTTAAAAGAGTTAAATCATTTTAGGATTTATTTAATTATTTAAATTCAACATTATCCAGAATAGTGCATGCTGACGTCAGCATGATGTCAACATGACATCAGCAGTTGACCGCTAACCCGTTCAACCTGACAGGTGGTTCCCACCTGTCGGTGACACATTTTAATTAATCATTTTTAACTAACTTAATCAGGATTAATTAGGGGTGGGCCCCAGTGCCATACTCTGTTAGTTAATTAATAGTAGTTAATTAGGTTAATTAGTCATTAGATTAATTAATCTTAATTAGTTAAATTAATTAGAATTAATTAAGTTAATTAATTAATTATTTTTATTTTTATTTTTATTATTCTTTTAAAACCCTTTTTTTATTATCGTTCTGGGGTGGGCCCCCTGTCATAGGCCCTGGGGTCAACCGGGGTGGTTGCGGGGTGGTGTGACGCTGCGGGCGCCCGAACCCGGCAAGGCGCCGGAGCAGGTGAAGGCCGGTGGCCTGGGGCCGGTGGTGAGGGGTGAAGCGAGGGGGGTGGCGCGACCAGTGCGGGGCCGGGCCAGCGGCAGGGAAGCGGCAACGGCAGCGTGCGGGGGTGCGGAAGGCAAGCGGGCGATGCGAGCGCGGGCGCGGGGCGACGATTGCGGGGCCAGCGGTGAGTGGACGAGGCGCAGGGGGCGCGAGCACTCGCGCACGACAAAGGCCGGCGGAGGCGAGCGGCCGTCGGCGGCAGGAGCAGAGGATGACGCAGGCACGTCGGGCAAGGGGGCAGCACGCAGTGGCGCGGCGGAGTGCGTGCAGTGCCGTGGTGGGTCACGAGCTCCAGCGAGCTCGGGCGGCAGCAGGGGAGAGAGGAGGAGAGGCCGGGCCTCACTTGCGGTGCAGGGAAGCGGCATCGTGCTCGAGGAGGAGGACGAGGACGGGGCGTCCGACGAGGTGACCGCGAGGCGCCGGTGTCGGGGAAGTTCGTCGCTGACACGCAGCTTGTCCGCGGCAGCACGGTCGCCGATCGACGCTGGGCAGCAGCTACGATGGAAGGCGGTGGTCAGCGCCGGCGCGGGAGAGGTGGGGTCGGCGGCTCGGTGCCCCCGATCCTGATTTGGATCGTAGAGGGGGGCAGAGGGAGGAGTGGGACGTGGGAGGAGTGGGGGGGGAGGTGCGGGGCGACGGGGAGGGGCGCCGTCCAGATCCGGGAGTGAGAGGGGATCGGGGGAGTGGGTCACTGCGCCTAGGGTGTGACCCCGGGGGGGGGGGGGCTTATGGGTGGGCGGCTGGGCCGGTGGCCGGTTGGCGCAGTGGACAGCTGGGCCTGGCCCAGTTAGGGCGGGGGCGGGTTGTTTTTATTTTATTTTTGTTTTGTCTTTATTTAGTCTTTTAACTTCGGGTTTAAATGTTTTAATATCAAAACAGTTTTATCAAACTATAAAACCCATACCTAAATTAGTAAGGTAGCATAACTCACTGTAATAAAATGTCCCCACATTATTTTAACTAGCTTACAATTACCTATACACATAAAAGCATTTATTAAGTATTTCCAAATATTGTTTTAATTATTTTAGTGCACATAAATATTTTATAAAAGTGTGGTTTCATCACCTACCACTACTTACGGATTAATCGACACACTTCGAGCATTTTAGTTTTAATGTTTGAAAACTTCATCGTTTGGTTTGATTTTGAATTTTGAATTCGATCGGGTTTGAATTAACGCGAGATTAACAACAGTGACTCGGTGACGTGGCATCATTAGTAGAGGTTACTGTAGCATGATTACCCGGGCGTCACATATGCGCAGATGTAGATGCTATGCATGCCAATGTGATCACTTGCCCTTTTCATTAGACATTGTGTTCCCATCGATCCATCCATACACTGAACCGACATTTTTTGTCACTCTATGTCAGTGAAACACTTCTTGCTTGCGTGAGTGGAAGTTTGAAATAGAGGAAGAGCAGACAACAAAGTGTATGGACTATGCCTTATTGCTTGACTTGCAATGAAGGAGTCCAGGTCCTTCCATATAGGACTTAATTAGAAACTGACTACAGAGTGAGTATTTCTACTTAATGCCTTCATCATTGCAATTTTACTGTCTCTGAAGCATTAGGTAAAAGGGAACATATCACTTTCTTTTAAATGGGTTCTGTTCTGAATCCAGTTAGCATATCCAGGCCATAGGTTTGCTCTTTTCTCATATTTTTAGTTCATTGGATTTTTTATAGATTACATGTTTATAAGAATGACTCAATATTCTCATGGAAAAATGAGGATGGGGAACCCTTCTCATCTAACATATGTTCTACCAGTAGGGCTTGTGGCACTCTATGGAATACGGAGCTACTTGATAAGTCATGGCATGAGATTGCCCGCCTTTGATATAAGCCAAGCATTAGCCTTGAGGTGTAATAAACAAGAAAAGGCGTGCGATAATTTTTTTTCCGTAGCAAAGCACGGGCATTTGTGCTAGTAGTATTATACTAAAGGAACTAACTACCGTACTAGCAGGCTATTAGGTTGGTTCTAGATGATGTCTCAACTTCATATAGCTGGATGTTGGCTATACTATTAACCATGCTCTAATTGTGGTGTGAGTGGGACTAAAGTTTAGCCCCATACTGCTAGGTGAGTGTGAGTTGTGCCACTTTATAATGTGATCTTTTTTAGGATACTTTATAATGTGATCTATTCTAGCATTTGCATGAGCATGATAACAGGAAACCTACACGCTCGCTCTTCGGGAATGAGCCTGTCCAAGGACAAAAGCTATGCACGTGGTCTATATTTTTTTGGTCAGAAAATTTATTAAGTCATTAATTAATAATTAATGGACGCCTTAATTACTCAACTGTTTTTGATTCTTTTGGATAGTGGGGCTATTATTGACTTGGACGTGGGGTTTGGGCCAAAGGCCTGCTATTATACTTGGTCTTACTCGCACGACCGACCTGATAGGCTCTACCCTAGTCGCCGCTGTATCATATGGTTTCACACCGTTCTAGATCTTAGCGCCACCACGCAATTCTTCTCCAGCCCTCCTTCCGGCGTGCACCGCGAGAAGGGACAACAGTCCTCCAAACCCCACCTTTCGTGATCCTGTACGGGAGAGGGGCAATCAGGTTTTTGGGGAGCACACTCCTGTGACTACTGCCAGTGACGACTTCCTCAATGACAGCCTTCTTCCCCGACCTCAGTAACCTCTTCATCAACAACATGAGTGATAACATCAACCATAGCGGTTCTGCTCCCGCTGTACAGTATGTGATTCTGTCCTCCTGGTATAGTTCGCATCATTACTTTGATCTTTGCAATTGTCGTCATGATCTATTTACTGTTGATTTTGATTAAATCTCATAGTAAATTGCTCATATATTCAACAATCCAATCCAGAAAAACTGATTATAGGCAATTTACTCCAAGTGATTTTGCTGTGCTTTTGAAGCCGCCTACTTTTAAGGGGGTGCAATATAAAAGGTGGCACACAAGAGTAGTATATTGGTTTCAGATCATGTACTGCTATGACACCACTAAGGGTAAGCCTGAGGGCGATCTTAATCCTACACATCAGGAAGCTTTTGAGAACATGGATACCCTCTTCAAAGCCGCCCTGCTGAGTGTTCTTGACAATTCCATTGTGGATTCATATATGTTGTTTGACAAAGGCAAAGACATGTGGACTGCGCTCGAGGCCACATTTGGGGCCTCGGGCGCTGGCAACGAGTTGTACGTCATAGAGCAATTCTGTGACTACAAGATGACTGATGAGCGCTCTGTTGTTCAACAGACTCATGAGATACAATCACTCGCTAAGGAACTTGAGTACTTTAAGTGCGTGTTGCCGGACAAATTTATTGCTGGGACCATCATTGCCAAGCTTCCACCTTCGTGGAACAATTTTGCTACTTCTCTGAAAAACAAGAGACATGAGTTTTCGTTTTAGATCTCATTAGCACTCTTGATTTTGAAGAGAAGGCGAGAGCAAAAGACACACGTGCTCGGGTCGCTGAGGGAGCTTCTAGTGCCCACATGGTACACGAGAAGAACTTCCAGCCCAACCAACCCCAAAACAACAAGAACAAATCTTAGGGGAAAGGCAAGTTTGATGCAAAGAACAAGCCGTCACATTCTACCAACTTCAAGAAGAATTCTCATAACGAGAAGGGATACAAACCTCAATTTTGGTAGCACCGCACAAAATTATATGGCTGCATCTACCTGCTGTCAGCTGACCTCATGGTGCTCTAGGTATTCCTACATTCGTAACTAGGTACAATGACCACCGCAAGATGAAATAAGCTTATTCGTACATTGACTTGCTAATTGCCGTGCGGAACAATCATGTCATGTGTGAGGAGCAAACAAGCAGTGCAGGCGAAGGTGGAAATCAACTAAGGACTTATGAAATTATATACAATCTTCCTCAGGCAGGTCAGTATCCCCTTCGTCCAGATGATCGTGTTTTGTCATGCCGAGCTATTGATATGTGCTAATGTTTTCCTCTCTTTTCAGATTCAGGACAATGAAGATGATTTCAGGGGAACTGCACAATATGGACTCATGTTAAGTCATCTCTATTGCCTCATGTGTTTGCGGCAAATGTGTCAGCATCAATTGCAAGATGAGGCAGCTAGCTAACTGTGGAGTTGCCAACATGCTCAAAGTGCTCGCAACATTGAGAAGAAACAAGCATGCCCAGGAAATTAATGTGTGCGCAGGGAGGCCCTTTGCTCAGAGAAGCATCGACCGATTTTCTTTATTTCCACACCTTCTCACAGCTTTGTATTGGTTATAGTATGGTGAATCATTGAGATGCATAAACATGCTGCACTTTTGTTCTTCTGAATGTTAGTATGCATATTGTATCTTCTGAAGCTTAGTTTAACGTGAATGTTGACTAGCCTGTTGTGGCACCTCGGCTCAGAGAAACCGGTTTACCTTGCATTGCCAGCCCAGAGATCTTGTCTTCTGGCAATACACAACATCTTGGTACAGAAAGCAACCGCTTTATTGATGCTAGCGGAACATAGTTCATATTACAACAAGTTGCGAGGCCAAGCGGCACAGACAGTGCGGCTGAACAATATGTACATTATTTAGTGAACATAAAGGGGCCTCGATCATGACAACTACGCGGCAGCGGAACAACGATGAAGCGGGACTCCATAGCACAGGGACACCAATGTGGACACGATCTAGACTCGGACAGCACTCCTTTCCAACGAGACTTTCCTGAAAGCTGGCATGACACGCCCAGGTCAGTACATTGAATGTACTTGCAAGCTCACAACAAGCATAAACATAATGACAAACAATATCATGATAATTACCCAATTGGATCATTAATGCAAAATCATACTTGGGATGCAGTGATCATGATCTCGTGACTTAAGTCCCTCGGACTTGCTTACCAAATGGTGATCCCTCTTGGACCACAAACTGACCAACATCTTGGTCTTTAATCGGGTTATCTCTTAACCAAACAGTGGTCGTACTCGGATCACAAACTGGCCAACAACTTGGCCTCCAGAATCAAGATGATTTCTCAACCATCGTCTCTTCAATAGTGCAAGGTTATTATCTTAGTGTGCAAAATTATTTAAACATTGATCCATGGTGTGACCTACTTTCGAGCTTGTCTGTAACCGTGGACTCGGCTATCGATAGATTTGATACACTCTGTAGGGGTAGCACACTGTACCCACACCACGGAACCCATGGTCTCGCACTCCCATTCGGGTGGACCAACGGCATTCCGACAGAACCCCTCCATTGCCATGACACTCTCCCGGCCACTCTGACTCACTCCCCACTTGGCTAAGTCATGGGTGGCCCCGTGCCTACCAAATACACCAACGGCCACCGTCGTGGCAAAACATAAACGGTCCTAAACGGGGACAAGGTACCATAACAACAAAGGGCACACAAGGTTATTTCTGCTTACCGGGCCAGGGTAACGCACGCCCATAACCTTCCCACATTGGAGGCTCCGACCAGAGGCATGACAACGGATTGAATAAAGGCCTTCCCACAAAGGCAAATGTGGTTGCACTGGGGAAAATCTCGATTCAGTGGCACCATGACCCGATCAACGATATGTTCAAGTTGAATTATTATCAGGTTCAACTTAAAGTGAAAGTAACCGGTGTCATGATATGCCATGATAATGCAACACTAATATATATGCACCACATATCATCGGAAATAACTGGATCAACTTCACCCAATACAAAGAATAGATCTCAATAACTCACAACATCTCTCTGGTTATGTTTATTTAACAAATTAACCATGACAATACCTTAGCATAATTCTTTTCTCACTCAAGAAAATATTAAGCCAACTAATTCCTTTTTCATAAACATATTACTTCTTCATAATCAAATATTACTTCTAATGACTTAAACTAACTTAGTTAGTTGTAAACTTATGTATACTAAACATATCAACTTAAACAAGCATCCAACATAATATATATATTAGTGAATTAAATGCAGGGATTAAATCATTTGTTCAAGTTGAAAAATCACAAATATTGCAATGGCACCATGAAAATGTTGTTGTGGCTTGCCTTAGTGAAGATGAGGGTCACACTCCTCCTGGTGATCCTCAAGACAAGCTTCACCTTCTGGAAACAATTATAAACACAAAAAGAAAATATCAAGAACCATTCTAAAATTCACCAGAAAATCTAGACAGCATAGAAAAATCTCATTTTTGGTGTGTTGCTAGCTCTTTTAATTAAGAGCACAATGCAAAAAGAATTAATTCATTTGGACTTATGGTTAAAAAGTTGTGACTGTTTGAAGCTCTTTGGAATAATTTGAATTTGAATTAAATCAAACAGAACTGGGGGCGACGTCGAAGGCGTAAACCCCGCGGGGCGCCTCCACTCGTACCGCTTCGGGCACGGTCGGAGTGGATGACAGCGGGCCCCGCCAGTCAGGTGAGAGGGAGGGGGAGAGGGAAATAGAGTACGGCAAAGCTTCGTCGGAGCTCACGTCGATGAGGAGGGCGTCTTGGCCCGAGCAAAAGGGATGGATCGAAAGAGAAGACGAAGGCGCACCTGCCCGTACCCGTAGATTAGCTAGGGATGGTCGGACTGTGTCAGAACAGGCCTCTCCAGCGGCAAAAAAGAGCGGAGGTCGTCAGAGTTGGGGATGACGGCGGCCAGAGGCTACACCAGTGGCCCCAACTGGGTCGGACGGCACCACTGAAGCACGGCGGAGGCTCTGGAAGAGTGGACCGAGCTTGGGAGGGCCTGGAGCTGCGGGGGCGACCCGTGGGGATCGCCGGCGAGCTCGAGCTCGGGGACATCGGACCGAGGCCTGCCCGGCCGAGCTACGGCTTCCTACTGGTTTGTGGAGTGTGTGAGAGGGCTTGGTGATGCTCGAGAGGGTTGGGGAGGGCTGTATTTATAGCCGAGCGAGGTGAGGGGTTAGGGCTCCACCGGAGGACACCTGAACACGACGCCCGGCGAAGAACAGCGTCGGTGAGCGACGGGGAAGGTGACGTAGCTCACGCGGGCACTGTGAGCGGGCGGAGACGAGCACATGAACGAGGGGGTGGCGACGAACATAGTGCGTGGCGCACTGTTGGGTTGGTCGGACCGCGCCCGTGCTCGCTGCGGCGAGCTCCGGCGTCGGCGAGCGCCAGGAGGGAGTTGAGGGAGTAGAGACGGAGATGGTGGCGCGGTTTGGCGAGGTGCGGTGGGTGGGGAAGCGAGCACACGCCGAACAGAGTGCTCGGCGGCACTCAGAGCGCGGCGACTAGCGGGTTGGCACTGTACACACGCGTGGTCACCGCGTGAACTCAAGCATAGAGCCACGGTTGGCCCCAATTTCATGTCTGGCGTGTAGTCCTTAGTGTTTTGGGTAGAACCAATGCTTGGAGCCGAGCTTAGGTGCAGTAAGATGGATTTTCACTTCAAGGTAAGTTTCTAGGCAGTGACTTTGAGAGCTTACTGTGGCCAAAATACTAAGAGTTGGGAGCTGAGCTTTGGAGGTTAGCAATCATCTAGGAGGGTAGTGATGCACAAGAAAATTCAGCAGCACTGGAGCAAGTAAAATGGTAGTTGCTGTAGAAACTACCATTTCTGTCCAAAACAGAAAACATTTTCTGTAGCAAAAATATTCGAAAAAGTGATGCAATATTTTTGCTCAGGAAGGTGTCCTAGGGTTCAAAGAATATTTGTGAATTTTCTAAGATTTTTGTGGGCAAGAAAAATTGGGGTTGCTTTGGAGCACAAGTGGCTGGTTAGGGTTTTAGAGGAAAAAATGAACATTTTTCATTTAAGAAAAATATTCCTGATATTGTTTTAAGGTTGATCAGGGAAGAAATGATGGCTAGAGAGAGAAATGAGTCACTTGGGTGAAAGTCAAGGTGGTGCCCAAGTGTTTAAGTCCAACTGAAGAGATTCAAAACCCTAAATTCAAATCAAAGCCAAATAAAATCAGAAAAAGAAGAGAGGGCAAAAACCAGGCTGTCACAAACCTCCCCCACTTAGGATGAATCTCGTCCTCGAGATTCGGTTGCTCGGGAAAACAATTCTGGATAATGTGCCTTTAGAAATTCTTCTCGTTCCCAAGTGGCTTCTGCCTCTGTGTGATGCTCCCACTGAACCTTGTAAAACCTTCTTGTTTTACTATGAGTGACCCTTTCCATCTCATCCAAAATTCTGAACGGTCTCTCTTCATAGGTTAATTCCTTAGCCAACTCTATTTCTGTCATAGCAGTCTTTTTCTCGGGCGGCGATATACATCGCCTCAACTATCAGACATGGAATACATTGTGCACTTCTGACAATTCTGGGGGCAGTTCCAACTTGTATGCGACAGTACCCACCTTGGACATAACTGGGAATGGACCAATAAACCTAGGTGCCAATTTTCCGTGAGTCTGGAATCTCTTGACTCCTTTCATAGGAGTGACTCGGAGGTATACATGTTCTCCAGGTTCAAAACTAATTTGTCAGTGCTTTGCATCATAATAACTCTTCTGTCGAGATTTAGCCAATTGCAATCTGTCTCGGATTTCCTTGACTTGCTTTTCAGCTTCCATCATGAGATCCGTTTCGAAAATACGGCTATCTCTAGTTTGAGACCAATTCAACGGAGTGCGGCACTTACGACCATACAAAGCCTCATAGGGTGACATCTTTAGACTGGTCTGGAAGCTATTGTTGTAGGAGAACTCGGCATACGGCAGACAGTCTTCCCATTTCGGTCCTTGGGCCAAGGCATAGGCTCGAAGCATATCTTCAAGTATTTGATTTACACGCTCAGTCTATCCATCGGTCTGAGGATGATAGGCGGTACTATATTTTAGCGCTATCCCCAAGGCTTCGTGGAGACGTGACCACAAAGCGGAGGTAAAAAGTGACCCCCGGTCAGAAGTGATTGTTCGTGGTACTCCATGCAGACTGACTATTCTGGACACATACAGTTGTGAAAGCTGATCGGCTCGGTATGTGGTTTTGATGGGGATAAAATGAGCTACCTTGGTTAAGGTGTCCACTATGACCCATACTGCGTCATTGCCTCGCTGAGTCTTTGGTAGCCCTGTGACAAAATCCATGCAAACATCACCCCACTTCCATTATGAAACAGGCAATGGTTGGAGGAGTCCAGCTGGTTTCTGATGTTCTGCCTTCACTTTGTTGCATATGTCGCAACAGGCCCCAAAATAGGTAATGTCCTTCTTCATTCCATCCCACCAGAATATTTTTCGAAGGTCTTCGTACATTTTAGTACCTCTGGGGTGAATAGAATATGAAGATTCGTGTGCTTCTGACAATATTCTCTTCCTTAAATCTTCTTGCCTGGGTACACAAATCCTTCCACGGAATCGCAGTGTACCTTGCTAATCCTTAGAAAAATTTGAGGTCTGTCCTGCTAGCACACGCCTGGCATGTTCTTGTAAGACTGTGTCATTTGGTTGGGCCTTGCGGATCTCTTCCTCGAGGGTAGGAGTAACTTCCATAATATTAGCAAGACCAGCACCAACTATGCCCAGGTTGAGCTGAACAATTTCTTTTTGAAGTTCAAGAGGCAAAGATTCCATTATAGTATTCAGGCTAACAGGCTTTCGACTGAGTGCATCGGCAACCACGTTGGCCTTACCCGGGTGGTAATTAATTCCCAGATCATAGTCCTTGACTAACTCAAGCCATCTTCATTGATGGAGATTTAAATCTGGCTGAGTAAATATGTACTTGAGACTTTTGTGGTCGGTAAATATTTGGCACCTCTTCCCAATGAGGTAGTGCCTCCAAATTTTTAGAGCATGAACCACCGTGGCTAATTCCAGATCATGAGTAGGATAGTTTCCTTCATGGGGTCGTAGCTGTCGCGATGCATATGCTACCACCTTGCCATCTTGCATAAGTACGCATCCAAGGCCCTGTCTGGAAGCGTCACAGTACACATCAAAGCTGCGGTAGATGTCTGGAAGAGTCAACACTGGTGCTGTTGTCAACCGGATTTTCAGCTCATTGAAACTTTTCTCACAATCCTCAGTCCATTCAAACTTCTTATCTTTCTTGAGCAATTCCATCATTGGTTTGGCAATCTTGGAGAAACCTTCAATGAAACGACAGTAGTATACAGCTAATCCAAGGAAACTCCGGATTTGGGATACTGTTGTGGGCGCCAACCAATGGAGCACGTCTTTTACTTTGCTTGGGTCCATAGCTATACCTTCTGCAGACAGCACATGCCCAAGAAATCCAACTCGCTTGAGCCAAAACTCACATTTACTGAATTTGGCGTACAACCGATGGTCGCGAAGTCATTGTAATACGGCACTGAGGTGTCCTTTGTGCTCTTCTTCACCCTTTGAGTATATGAGTATGTCATCGATGAAGACCACCACAAATTTATCTAGGAAGTCCATGAACACCTTGTTCATCATATGCATGAAGAAAGCAGGGGCATTGGTGAGGCCGAAGGACATAACGGTATATTCATAAAGACCGTACCGTGTAGTGAATGCGGTCTTAGGAATATCTTCCTTTTTAATCTTGAGTTGGTGGTATCCTGTCCTTAAATCAATCTTGGAGAATACCTTTGCCCCACTGAGTTGACCAAACAGATCATCGATCCTGGGCAGTGGATATTTGTTTTTGATGGTGACATCATTCAGCTGATGGTAATCCACACACATACGGAGACTACCATCTTTCTTATCCACGAATATAGCAGGTGATCCCCATGGTGAAGAGCTGGGACGGATATATCCTTTCTAGAGCATCTCGTCAAGATGTTTCTTTAGCTCCACCAATTCTGATGAAGGCATCCGTTAATACTTCTTGTATAACGATGCGGTCCCAGGCACAAGATCTATTGCAAACTCAAGCTCTCAATCTGGCGGCATGCCTAGCAGTTCTTCTGGGAATACATCGGGAAACTCACTGACCACAGGAATTAATTCCAATTCACTAGCCACAGCGGTGAAGACCATTTCTTTCTTGGGTATGCCCCTACGGGCATAGAATTTTGTAGTCTGCCCCTCTTGACTTGTCAAAGTGACTTCGCGGGTCGCACAATTAATACACACTTGATATTGGGTTAACCAATTCATCCCCAAAATAATGTCCAATTTGACAGACTCAATGACTATCAATGAAGTTGGAAAACGGACTCCGTTGATATTAATTTCCAGATCATGGCAGACCAGATTGCTTTTGAGCAAAGATCCCGGGATTGTACCAGCATATTCTTTCTCAAAAGCGAACAAGGAAATTTGTTTTGGGCAACAAAACTCCGCAAAATGAAAGAGTGGGAAGCCCTAAAGTCGAATAAATAATGGAAGGTATGCTATTAACAGAAAACATACCAATGACGACTTCAGGGTTCTCTTGGGCTTCATCTGCGGAGAGGTGATGGACCTGCCCAGTGATGTTTTACTGGATAGGGCATGACCCCATAAAGTTGACTTGAGGCCTGAATGGAGCATTAGTCTTGCCGTTCTTGGGACACTGTCTGGCATAATGTCCGGTTTGCCCACAGCTGAAACAAGAATTGTTGCGCTGGCACTCTTCTCGCACCGGGTTGGTCACGACATTCTTGACTTGTGTAGTGGTTTTGTTAAAATTCTGTTGCAAATTGGGCTTGCACTCTACCTGAGTATGCTGCCAGGTACGAGCCTTTTGCACTGGCTGCACTTCCTTCCTTGGCTCGAACTTGCGCTTGTGATTGTTATTTGCAGACTTATTGTCATGTATAAGCTTGTGCTCCCTTTCAGCAATGAGAGCCTTGTTTACCAGAGTTTGGAAATCTGGGAAGTCAAACATACTGAGGGTGCGTCAGAGATGCTAGTTTAATCCCCCAAGAAACCTGTCAATCTTTCTTTCTTCGGTGGCCACATCATGAAGAGAGTAACGAGCCAAATGATTGAACTTATGCAAATATTCACTCACAGACTAACTTCCTTGGAGGAGCGCGAGGAATTCATGCTGCTTGATCTTCATAATTCCCGTGGGAATATGGTATTTACGAAACTGATCCTTGAATTTTGTCCAGGTGATTCCTTCATCAGCAGGCCACATGGCTTTTGCATTTTCCCACCATATGGCGGCAGCGCCTTCAAGATAATGAGTTGCAAATGGAACCTTGTCATCCTCTTCAGTACGAGCAATCTCAAGTTTCTTCTCAATGGTTCGCAACCAGTCGTCTGCGTCCAAGGGATCAATAACCTGACTGAAACTGGGAGGCTTGGTTCTCTAAAAATCTGACAGCTTGGAGTGATGACCGTTCTGATTTCCATTCTGTCCAACCATAGCTTGCACACTCCTTAACATTTCAATCAAATCATTATTCCTCCTTTCCTCAAACATGCGCAGAATTTGCTTGGTGGAGGGCGGATTTGGTGGTGGAGGCGGTGGTGGAATATATGGCTCGGGGGAGTGTCCTACCTGTCGTGCGGAGCGGCGAAAAGGGACATCCTCACAAGCGGCACTACTGCTGCCTCCCCGCGTCATCCTATTGTTTGTTTTTCCCAAGACAACGTATCCAAGATGAGCAACATCCAAAATAGTGGAGAAAAGCCAGCGACAAAACCTGAAAGAAAACGAAATACGAATGAAGCACATCGAATAAAAGAAAGTTCCAACATAATTATACATAGACTCGTACATAAAAGATAAATGACATGATAAGTTCGACTACTCTCATACATAGAACGGAACATCATGACTTGTACGACTATATCCGTACATCAACCTGATAATCGCGGATACTCGAGTGCTCTAAAGCTCTACTGGTGCTGCGGGGTCCTCTCCTGAAGCGGACTCGGATCCTGAACTGACGACGTTAACCGAAACCTCCGAGTTAAAGGTAACACAACGACGCTGCCTCGAGGGATCTCCCCCCGTAGCAGGTGCACGATGAGGCTGGAGCATCGGGGCTACTAGGGTAGTGAGAAGGGAAACCCACTTAGCAGGAGCACTGAGAGGATTCACGGTCGAGGTGCCCGAGCTACTCGGAGGAGTAACCGGTGAAATAGGTGAACTAGAACCAGAGGGAATATAAGGAGTAAATCCCATGGACGATGGAGTAGTGGAATCTCTAGTAGCGGCTAAAGCAGTACGAGCACGAGTCAGCTCTCGAGCCAGCTCGTGAATCATAAGATAGCTAGTAGTGATATAACGAGAAAGGTGGCTAGCAGTACTATCAGACTCTAGATCAACGATAGGAAAACGGACACAACCATTGTCGTGCAGGGAAAGATAGTCGTGGAAACCTGGGTGGTTCTGCATTCGGACCTCATTATAACACAGCTCGATGAGGACCTCAAATGCAGCAAACTGGACAGCGTGAGAAGCGGTAGAAGCGAAACCGCTCCTGGAGGTACGAATATAAGTGCTGGAAGATGAACTGGTGCGCACAGTGACCACTGCATGATACTCATACACCGAGTCTCCTAGACACTCCCGGTACACGCGATAGACTGGATCGTCACCAAGGGGGTACAGCCGACGCCACACATTACGGAGGAGACGCGGCAACATGTACGGCATCAGCTGCAACTGGCACGAATACAGCACCGAAGCCATCTACACCCATAGCCATTAGTAGGTTAGCATAAGAAAATAAACGAGCATATGCAATGCAACGACCAGCTACAATCACTACTGGCACTCAACTTATACCCTGACTAATGTCCAGTTAACACGTTGGCAGCCTAGCGTGTCCTATAGTCAGCGCGGCTTTGATACCAAATGTTGTGGCACCCAGGCTCAGAGCAACCGGTTTACCTTGCATTGCCAGCCCAGAGATCTTGTCTTCTGGCAATACACAACATCTTGGTATAGAAAGAAACCGCTTTATTGATGCTAGCGGAACATAGTTCATATTACAACAAGTTGCGAGGCCAAGCGGCACACACAGTGCGGCTGAACAATATGTACATTATTTAGTGAACATAAAGGGGCCTCGATCATGACAACTACGCGGCAGCGGAACGACGACGAAGCGGGACTCCATAGCACAAGGACACCGATGTGGATACGATCTAGACTCGGATAGCACTCCTTTCCAATGAAACTTTCTTGAAAGCTGCATGACACGCCAGGTCTCACAACAAGCATAAACATAATGACAAACAATATCATGGTAATTACCCAATTGAATCATTAATGCAAAATCATACTTGGGATGCAGTGATCATGATCTCGTGACTTAAGTCCCTTGGACTTGCTTACCAAACGGTGATCCCTCTTGGACCACAAATTGACCAACATCTTGGTCTTTAATCGGGTTACCTCATAACCAAACAGTGGTCGTACTCGGATCACAAACTGACCAACAACTTGGCCTCCAGCATCAAGATGATTTCTCAACCATCCTCTCTTCAACAGTGCAAGGTTATTATCTTAGTGTGCAAAATTATTTAAACGTTGATCCATGGTGTGACCTACTTTCAAGCTTGTCCGTAACCATGTACTCGGCTATCGATAGATTTAATACACTCTGCAGAGGTAGCGCACTGTACCCACACCACGGAACCCATGGCCTCGCACTCCCATTTGGGTGGACCAACGGCATTCCGACAGAACCCCTCCATTGCCATGACACTCTCCCGGCCACTCCGACTCACTCCCCACTGGGCTAATTCATGGGTGGCCCCGTTCCTACCAAAGACACCAAAGGCCATCGTCGTGGCAAACATAAACGGTCCCAAACAGAGACAAGGTACCATAACAACAACGGGCACACAAGGTTATGTCTTCTTACCGGGCCAGAGTAACACACACCCATAACCTTCCCTCGTTGGAGGCACCGACCAGAGGCATGACAATAGACCGAATAAAGGACTTCCCACAAAGGCAAATGTGGTTGCACTGGGGAAAATCTTGATTTAGTGGCACCATGACCTGATCAAGGATATGTTCAAGTTGAATTATTATTAGGTTCAACTTAAAGTGAAAGTAACCGGTGTCATGATATGCCATGATAATGCAACACTAATATACATGCACCACATATCATCGGAAATAACTGGATCAACCCAATACTAAGCATAGATCTCAATAACTCACAACACCTCTCTGGTTATGTTTATTTAACAAATTAACCATGACAATACCTTAGCATAATTCTTTTCTCACTCAAGAAAATATTAAGCCAACTAATTCCTTTTTCATAAACATATTACTTCTTCATAATCAAATATTACTTCTAATGACTTAAACTAACTTAGTTAGTTGTAAACTTTTGTATACTAAACATATCAACTTAAACAAGCATCCTACAGAATATTTTTTTAGTGAATTAAATGCATGTATTAAATCATTTGTTCAAGTTGAAAAATCATAAATATTGCAATGGAACCATGAAAATGTTGTTGTGGCTTGCCTTAGTGCAGATGAGGGTCACACTCCTCCTGGTGATCCTCAAGACAAGCTTCACCTTCTGGAAACAATTATAAACACAAAAAGAAAATATCAAGAACCATTCTGAAATTCACCAGAAAATCTAGACAGCAGAGAAAAATCTCATTTTTGGTGTGCTGCTAGATCTTTTCATGAAGAACACAATGCAAAAAGAATCAATTCATTTGGACTTATGGTTAAAAAGTTGTGACTATTTGAAGCTCTTTGGAATAATTTGAATTTGAATTAAATCAAACAGAACTGGGGGCGACGTCGAATGCGTAAACCCCGCGGGGCGCCTCCACTCGTACCGCTTCGGGCGCGGCCGGACTGGCTGACAGCGGGCCCCGCCAGTCAGGTGAGAGGGAGGGGAGAGGGAAATAGAGTATGGCGGAGCTTCACCGGAGCTCACGCCGGCGAGGAGGGCGTCTTGGCCCGAGCTAAAGGGATGGATCGAAAGAGAAGACGAAGGCACATGTGCCTGTACCCGTAGATTAGCTAGGGTGGTTGGACAGCATCGGAACGGGCCTCTCCAGTGGCAACAGAGAGTGGAGGTCGCCGGAGTTGGGGATGACGGCGACCAAAGGCTGCCCCAGTGGCCCCAACCGGGTCGGACGACACCACTGAAGCACGACGAAGGCTCTGGAAGAGTGGACCGAGCTTGGGAGGGGCTGGAGCTGCGGGGGCGACCCGAGGGGATCACTAGCGAGCTCGAGCTCGGGGACGGCCGCTCGAGGCCTGCCCGGCCGGGCTACGGCTTCCAACTAGTTTTGTGGAGTGTGTGAGAGGGCTTGGTGATGCTCGAGAGGGCTGGGGAGGGCTGTATTTATAGCTGAGCGAGGTGAGAGGTTCAGGCTCCGCTGGAGGACACCTGGACACGGCACCCGGCGACGAATAGCGTCAGTGAGTGAGGGGGAAGGCGACACAGCTCACGCGGGCACTGTGAGCGGGCAGAGACGAACACAGGAACGAGGGAGTGGCGACGAACATAGTGCGCAGTGCACTATTGGGTTCGCCGGACCGCGCCCGTGCTCGCTGTGGCAAGCTCCGGCGTTGGCGAGCGCCATGAGGGAGTTAAGGGAGTAGAGACGAAGATGGTGGCGCGGTTTGGCGTGGTGCGTCGGGCGGGGAAGCGAGCACGCGCCGAACAGAGCGCTCATCGGCACTCAGAGCGCGGCGACTAGCGGGTTGGCACCATGCACACGCGTGGTCACCGCGTGAACTTCGTCATAGAGCCACGGTTGGCCCCAATTTCTTGTCTGGCATGTAGTCCTTAGTGTTTTGGGTAGAACCAATGCTTGGAGCCGAGCTCAGGTGCAGTAAGATGGATTTTCACTTCAAGGTAAGTTTCTGGGCAGTAACTTTGAGAGCTTACTGTGGTCAAAATACTAAGGGTTGGGAGCTGAGCTTTGGAGGTTAGCAACCATCTAGGAGGTTAGTGATGCACAAGAAAATTCAGTAGCATTGGAGCAAGTAAAATGGTTGTTGCTGAAGAAACTACCATTTCTGTCCAGAACAGAAAACATTTTCTGTAGCAAAAATATTCGAAAAAGTGATGCAATATTTTTGCTCAGGAAGGTGTCCTAGGGTTCAAAGAATATTTTTGAATTTTCTCAGATTTTTGTGGGCAAGAAAAATTGGGGTTGCTCTGGAGCACAAGTGGCTGGTTAGGGTTTTAGAGGGAAAATGAATATTTTTCATTTAAGAAAAATATTCCTGATATTGTTTTAAGGTTGATCAGGGAAGAAATGATGGCTAGAGAGAGAAATGAGTCACTTGGGTGAAAGTCAAGGTGGTGCCCAAGTGTTTAAGTCCAACTAAAGAGATTCAAAACCCTAAATTCAAATCAAAGCCAAATAAAATCAGAAAAAGAAGAGAGGGCAAAAACCACGCTGTCACACCTGTGAACCTTCACAATCTAGTAAGTATATTGTAGGACTGTTATTTGACACTCACTTTGCCGCGCTACGCGACCAGTGTGAGTGTCTGCATCCAGTACCGCATCCTATAATTTGGTGGATGCCAAGTTGAAAAAGGTTACCGATGAGTGGCCATAAGCTGGAGGCATCTCTTTTTTTCTTTCGATTGGGCAATAAGCTGGAGAGTGTCTTGGGCTGCCTCTAGCACAAGGCCCTCCAGTACGAAACACGGGCAACCGACTGGGCCGATACAAAAGCCTATCCATCTTAAAGCCCATTTGTTTTTGTTTTTTGCAAGGAGAAGCCCATATTTCTCTAAGAGGGGGCGATCCCAGAAAAACCCTCCTTCCTCCTCGCTTCCACTTATACTGCAGCTCGCTCTCCTGCTTCCGTCTCGCCCCAATCCCCCCCACTCCCCATCTTCCTCACTTGTCCAGAAAACCCCCGCTCACCTTCTTCCTCACTCGTACAAAAAACGCCTGCTCCTCTTCTTCCACTCGTACAGAAAACCCCAGCCCTCCTTCTTCCCCACTCGCACTACCACTAGGCTCTTCCCTGGCTACTCTGCTCAACCCCATGAGCTCGGCGCGACGCCCGCAAGGAAAATGGAGTCGGCAGGCCCCAGCACCAAGAAAATGAGGCTCCCGTCAGCGGCGACGCCAGTTGTTGATCCCGCACCCGGCAGCGCGGGGAGAAGCGGCGAGCCCCCCACCCACCTGGATCTGAGGAACCGGTAGAATCTCTGATGGACCGCATCAGCAATCTCCCGGACGTCATCCTCGAGGAGATCATCTTGCTTCTCCCCACTAAGGATTTTTGCCCCACACAAATCCTCTCAACTCAGTGGCACCCGATATGGCGCACCGCGCCCCTCAATCTCGACTGTCATCAAATTTCTTTCCTTCCTGAATTTGTTCTCCCCAGAGCCATCGTCTCCTCTCACCAGCAGGGCCCTGCTCAACGCCTTTGCTTCCCGACACGCTACCTGCTGTCCATACCCTACACGGTGGACGCTTGGCTGACATCCCCTGAATTAAGAAAACTCTAGCAGTTTGAGTTCTACCATTACCATGAAAGTTTCGTACCACGAACACACCAAGAATTTTTGCCCACACCACCGTTGTCCATCTCGCAGTTTTCCTCCTCTCTCCACACCGCCGCCGTCGCCCAGTGCCATGTACCACACGATCTGGTACAAATGCTTCGACTCCCACTGCTAAAAAAACTTCCGCTTGTGGTGGTTTATCTGTCCGAGGCCTCACTGCACAGCATCATCCACTCCAGTTGCCCTGCCCTCGAGCGCTTGCTGATTGTTTTGGGAATAGAAATCCCTATCAGTTATCTCCAAATAAAGTCGCCTCACCTTAAAAGCATTGGAATTTGTTTTGAAGGACAACAGCTCATCATCGAAGATGCCCCTTCACTTCAAAGGTTGCTCCTTGATGATTGTTATAAACCTTCGCAAATAACTGTCGTCTCTGCACCCAAACTGGAGACCTTGGGTGTAATTCGTGATCCGTTTAATGATCATAGGAAGTTGGTGTTTGGCTCCTCACTTTTTCAGGTACCATATATTATCACCTACACATTTGTAATCATAACCTGCATTTTTCATTTGTGCGCATAAGTTTTATATCATCTTGGAGTACACTTTGGGTACTAATATTATGTTATATGCTTAATGAAGAGTTCGTCCATGGATAGCCTATCAATGCTACTGGATTCTGTCAAGATCTTATATATCGGAATGTTTAGTTTTGATCTGAACATAATTATTGGTTTGCTCCGATGCTTTCGATCTCTGGAGAATTTATATATAGAGGTGATGATTCAATGCACATTGAAAGCCCGTATATATTGTACTAGAATTAACCGTTCAGATGTCGCTATTTCGACATACTCTTTTTCAGACCTTAACTGTTTTCAATCTTCATGTCTACTTAGGAACTGCTACCACATGGAGAAAAACGTATAACCAATCGGTGGCGTAATAAGCACCAGGATTTTCTCAGTTCTCACGACATTCGTTTGAGGACAATAATGATGGATGGATATGCATCCAACCAGGCAAACAGAAGCTTTGTCACATTCTTCCTGTTGAATGCGAGGTTACTATTGTCCATGAGGCTTAAGTTTTTCGTAAAGAGATTTCTCACGGACAAACATGTTGAACAGCAAAAAAAGAAGTTTCAGGTGGACAAATGGGCTTCTGAACATGATCGGCTTCTATTTACAACAACTTGTAGTTATCAGATACGTCTCCAATGTATCTATAATTTTTGATTGCTCCATGCTATTATATTATCTATTTTGGATGTCAATGGGCTTTATTTTACACTTTTATATCATTTTTGGGACTACCCTACTAACCAGAGGCCCGGCCCAAATTGATGTTTTTTGCCTATTTTAGGATTTTGATGAAAAGGAATATCAAACGGAGTCCAAACGGAATGAAACCTTCGGGAACGTGATTTTCTCAACAAATGTGATCCATGAGACTTGGAGTGGGCGTCAAGAAACAACGGAGGAAGCCACGAGGCAGGGGGGCGCGCCAACACCCCTGGGTGCGCCCTCCACCCTCGTGGGCCCCCCATTGCTCCACCGACGTACTTCTTCCTCCTATATATATCCATGTATGCCCCAAACATCCAGGAGCACCACGAAAACCTAATTCCACTGCCACAACCTTCTGTACCCGAGAGATCCCATCTTGGGGCCTTTTCCGGAGCTCCGTCGGAGGGGGCATTGATCACGGAGGGCCTCTACATCAACTCCATGGACTCTCTGGTGATGTGTGAGTAGTTTACTTCAGACCTACGGGTCCATAGTTATTAGCTAGATGGCTTCTTCTCTCTCTTTGGATCTCAATACAAAGTTCTCCTCGATCTTCTTGGAGATCTACTTGATGTAATCTTCTTTTGCGGTGTGTTTGTCGAGATCCGATGAATTGTGGGTTTATGATCCAGTTTATCTATGAACAATACTTGATTCTCCTCTGAATTCTTTTATGTATGATTGGTTTATCTTTGCAAGTCTCTTCGAATTATTAGTTTGGTTTGGCCTACTAGATCGATCTTTCTTGCAATGGGAGAAGTGCTTAGCTTTGGGTTCAATCTTGCGGTGTCCTTTCCCAGTGACAGCAGGGGTAGCAAGGCACGTATTGTATTGTTGCCATCAAGGATAACAAGATGGGGTTTATATCATATTGCATGAGTTTATCCCTCTACATCATGTCATCTTCCTTAAAGCATTACTCTGTTCTTATGAACTTAATACTCTAGATGCATGCTGGATAGCGGTCGATGTGTGGAGTAATAGTAGTAGATGCAGAATCGTTTCGGTCTACTTGTATCAGACGTGATGCCTATATACATGATCATACCTAGATATTCTCATAACTATGCTCAACTCTATCAATTGCTCGACCCACCGTAATACTTATGCTCTTGAGAGAAGCCACTAGTGAAACCTATGGCCCCGGGTCTATCTTTCATCATATTAATCTTCCAACACTTCGTTATTTCCTTTGTTGTTTATTTTACTTTGCATCTTTATTTCTCTTTATCATAAAAATACCAAAAATATTATATTATCATATCTATCAGATCTCACTCTCGTAAGTGACCGTGAAGGGCTTAACAACCCCTTTATTGCATTGGTTGCGATGTTCTTATTTGTTTGTGTAGGTGTGTGGGACTTGAGCGTGATCTCCTACTGGATTGATACCTTGGTTCTCAAAAACTGAGGGAAATACTTACGCTACTTTGCTGCATCACCCTTTCCTCTTCAAGAGAAAACCAACGCAATGCTCAAGAGGTAGCAAGAAGGATTTCTGGCACCGTTGCCGGGGGGATTCGCGCCAAGTCAAGTCAAGATTTGACTCCCAACAACAAGTCATGTCAGGTGCCATTGCCAAGTCAAGACATACCAAGTACCCATCACAAACTCTTATCCCTCGCATTACATTATTTGCCATTTGCCTCTCGTTTTCCTCTCCCCCACTTCACCCTTGCTGTTTTTATTCGCCATCTCTTTTCCGTTTGTTGCTTGCTTGTTTGCCTTGTCATTATGGCTAGTCCTCTATCTTCTCCGTTGTCTCCCGAGAATGAAGTTCTTAATTTTAAACAAAGGGAGGAAGAAAATCTAAAAGATGCTTGGTATAGAATTTGCAATGCTCAAAATAGATCTATCAGGAAGCAATCTACTTCCGTTCTTCTCCACAATTTTTATGGAGGCACTCCTTGGTACAGATATATTCTTGATACCATTAACGGAGGGAATTTCTTGGGTAGCCATACTTTTGATTCTTATAACGCTATGATAGATTTGTTTGGCTCACCACCTCTTTTGGTTAATGGGACTATGTTAACTTTGGAACATGTGATGCAAAGGCTTGAAATTATTGAGAATAAAGTTGCTACTGTAGAGTTGATTGAGAATTTGGATAAAAAGATCCACAACCAAATTACCCAATATGGATCTAAGGTGGGAGTTACTCTGAATTTTTTTAAGGAAAAAGAACCCATACTTAATGAAAGAATAGATCAAGATTCTACTAGAATCGATAAACTTGAGGGAATTATCACCAACTTGGGATCCGCTTTTTCTTCCGTTAAAAATATTCCAAATCCTCCCACTAAAATTTCCAAGCTTGTTTATGTTCCTAAAAATAAGGGTGAATCCTCTAGTAAGGAAACTGTGGATTTAAAATCAATAAGTGTTCATCCCAATCTTTTAGCTATCATTAAGGAACCGTTTGCTACAAATGATTTTCTTGATTTTGTGCCTAGGAGTTAGATAATTAATAAAAATAAAGAAACCCCTAAGAGTTATAGGTGTCTCATTGAAGAATTACCTACCAAAATGGCAATACCTAGATCTATCTTTGCTTTTATGCCTAGCTAGGGGCGTTAAACGATAACGCTTGTTGGGAGGCAACCCAATTTTATTTTTATTCCTTGCTTTTTGCTCCTGTTTAGTAATAAATAATTTATCTAGCCTCGGTTTTGGTTGTGTTTTTGTGTTTAATTAGTGTTTGTGCCAAGTAGAACCGTTGCGAAGACTTGGGGAAAGTATTTTCGATCTTGCTGTAAAAAACAGAAAATTTAGCGCTCACGAGAATCGCTGACATTTTTATTTGAAAAGTGATATTTAGTTAATTCTTTTTGAAGATGATTAATAGATAAATTCCTCACGTCCATAAATTTATTTTAGAATTTTTGGGGTTCCAGAAGTTGCGTTAGCTACAGATTACTACAGACTGTTCTGTTTTTGACAGATTCTGTTTTTCGTGTGTTGTTTGCTTATTTTGATGAATCTATGGCTAGTAAAAGATTTTATAAACCATAGAGAAGTTGGAATAAAGTAGGTTTAACACCAATATAAATAAATAATGGGTTAATTACAGTACCTTGAAGTGGTGTTTTGTTTTCTTTCGCTAACGGAGCTCACGAGATTTTCTATTTTGAGTTTTGTGTTGTGAAGTTTTCAAGTTTTGGGTAAAGATTTGATGGATTATGGAACAAAGAGCGGCAAGAGCCTAAGCTTGGGGATGCCCATGGCACCCCAAGGTAAAATTCAAGGACACCAAAAAGCCTAAGCTTGGGGATGCCCCGGAAGGCATCCCCTCTTTCGTCTTCGTCTATCGGTAACTTTACTTGGAGCTATATTTTTATTCACCACATGATATGTGTTTTGCTTGGAGCGTCTTGTATGATTTGAGTATTTGATTTTTAGTTTACCACAATCATCCTTGCTGTACACACATTTTTAGAGAGACTCGCATGATTTGAAAATTATTAGAATACTCTATGTGCTTCACTTATATCTTTTGAGCTATATAGTTTTTGCTCTAGTGCTTCACTTATATCTTTTAGAGCACGGCGGTGGTTTTGTTTTATAGAAACTATTGTTCTCTCATTCTTCACTTATATTATTTTGAGAGTCCTTTAGAACAACATGGAAATTTTCTTCAATATAAAAACTCTCATAGAAGTGCATTGAATACTATGAGAAGTTTGATACTTGATAATTGTTTGAGACATGAAGATGGTGATAGTAGAGTCCATGCTAGTTGAGTAGTTATGAATTTGAGAAATACTTGTGTTGAAGTTTGTGATTCCCGTAGCATGCACGTATGGTGAACCGTTATGTGATGAAGTCAGAGCATGATTTATTTATTGATTGTCTTCCTTATGAGTGGCGGTCGGGGACGAGCGATGGTCTTTTCCTACCAATCTATCCCCCTAGGAGCATGTGCGTAATACTTTGTTTCGATAACTAATAGATTTTTGCAATAAGTATGTGAGTTCTTTATGACTAATGTTGAGTCCATGGATTATACGCACTCTCACCCTTCCACCATTGCTAGCCTCTCTAATATCGCGCAACTTTCATCGGTATCATACACCCACCATATACCTTCCTCAAAACAGTCACCATACCTACCTATTATGGCATTTCCATAGCCATTCCGAGATATATTGCCATGCAACTTTCCACCGTTCCGTTATTATGACACGCTTCATCATTGTCATATTGCTTGCATGATCATGTAGTTGACGTCGTATTTGTGGCAAAGCCACCGTTCATAATTCTTCATACATGTCACTCATGCATCTTTGCACATCCCGGTACACCGCCTGAGGCATTCACATAGAGTCATATTTTGTTCTAAGTATTGAGTTGTAAAGTAAATAAAGTGTGATGATCATCATTATTAGAGCATTGTCCCAAGTGAGGAAAGGATGATGGAGACTATGGTTCCCCCACAAGTCGGGATGAGACTCCGGAAGAAAAATAAAAAGGAGAAAAGAGGCCAAAAGAAAAAAGTCCCAAATAAAAAAAGAGAGAGAAAAATAGAGAAGGGACAATGCTACTATCCTTTTTCCACACTTGTGCTTCAAAGTAGCACCAAGTTCTTCATATAGAGAGTCTCTTATGATATCACTTTCATATACTAGTGGGAAACTTTCATTATAGAACTTGGCTTGTATATTCCAATGATGGGCTTCCTCAAAATGCCCTAGGTCTTCGTGAGCAAGCAAGTTGGATGCACACCCACTTAGTTTATTTTGTTGAGCTTTCATATACTTATAGCTCTAGTGCATCCGTTGGATGGCAATCCCTACTCACTCACATTGATATCTATTGATGGGCATCTCCATAGCTCGTTGATATGCCTAGTTGATGTGAGACTATCTTCTCCTTTTTGGCTTCTCCACAACCACCATTCTATTCCACCATAGTGCTATATCCATGGCTCACGCTCATATATTGCGTGAAGATTGAAAAAGTTTGAGAACATCAAAAGTATGAAACAATTGGTTGGCTTGTCATCGGGGTTGTGCATGATTTAAATATTTTGTGTGGTGAAGATAGAGCATAGCCAGACTATATGATTTTGTAGGGATAACTTTCTTTGGCCGTGTTATTTTGAGAAGACATAATTGCTTAGTTAGTATGCTTGAAGTATTATTATTTTTATGTCAATATTAAAATTTTATCTTGAATCTTTCGGATCTCAACATTCATGCCACAATAAAGAAAAATTACATTGAGAAATATGTTAGAAAGCATTCCACATCAAAAATTCTTCTTTTATCATTTACCTACTCGAGGACGAGTAGGAATTAAGCTTGGGATGATTGATACGTCTCCAACGTATCTATAATTTTTGATTGCTCCATGCTATTATATTATCTATTTTGGATGTCAATGGGCTTTATTTTACACTTTTATATCATTTTTGGGACTAACCTACTAACCGGAGGCCCAACCCAAATTGTTTTTTTCCTATTTTAGGGTTTCGAAGAAAAGTAATATCAAACGAAGTCCAAACGGAATGAAACCTTCGGGAACGTGATTTTCTCAACATACGTGATCCAGGAGACTTGGAGTGGGCATGAAGAAACAACAGAGGAAGCCACGAGGCAGGGGGCGCGCCTACCCCTTGGGCGCGCCCTCCACCCTCGTGGGCCCCCGTTGCTCCACCAACGTACTTCTTCCTCCTATATATATCCACGTATCCCCCAAACATCCAGGAGCACCATGAAAACCTAATTCCACTGCCGCAACCTTCTATACCCGAGAGATCCCATCTTGGGGCCTTTTCCGGAGCTTCGCCGGAGGGGGCATTGATCACGGAGGGCCTCTACATCAACTCCATGGCCTCTCCGGTGATGTGTGAGTAGTTTACTTCAGACCTACGGGTCCATAGTTATTAGCTAGATGGCTTCTTCTCTCTCTTTGGATCTCAATACAAAGTTCTCCTCGATCTTCTTGGAGATCTATTCGATGTAATCTTCTCTTGCGGTGTGTTTGTCGAGATCCGATGAATCGTGGGTTTATGATGCAGTTATCTATGAATAATATTTGATTCTCCTCTGAATTCTTTTATATATGATTGGTTTATCTTTGCAAGTCTCTTCGAATTATCAGTTTGGTTTGGCCTACTAGATTGATCTTTCTTGCAATGGGAGAAGTGCTTAGCTTTGGGTTCAATCTTGTGGTGTCCTTTCCCAGTGACAGCAGGGACAGCAAGGCATGTATTGTATTGTTGCCATTGAGGATAAAAAGATGGGGTTTATATCATATTGCATGAGTTTATCCCTCTACATCATGTCATCTTCCTTAAAGCATTACTCTGTTCTTATGAACTTAATACTCTAGATGCATGCTGGATAGTGGTCGATGTGTGGAGTAATAGTAGTAGATGCAGAATCATTTCGGTCTACTTGTCTCGGACGTGATGCCTATATACATGATCATACCTAGATATTCTCATAACTATGCTCAATTCTATCTATTGCTCGACAGTAATTCGTTTACCTACCGTAATACTTATGCTCTTGAGAGAAGCCACTAGTGAAACCTATGGCCCCCGTGTCTATCTTTCATCATATTAATCTTCCAACACTTAGTTATTTTCTTTGCTGTTTATTTTACTTTGCATCTTTATTACTCTTTGTCATAAAAATACCAAAAATATTATCTTATCATATCTATCAGATCTCACTCTCGTAAGTGACTGTGAAGGGCTTGACAACCCCTTTATCGCGTTGGTTGCAAGGTTCTTATTTGTTTGTGTAGGTGCGCGGGACTTGAGCGTGATCTCCTACTGGATTGATACCCTGGTTCTCAAAAACTGAGGGAAATACTTACGCTACTTTGCTGCATCACCCTTTCCTCCTCAAGGGAAAACCAACGCAGTGCTCAAGAGGTAGCATCATCCTCCAATAAATTTTTTTGCACAGGATGTTGATTTTATGGAGCAGACTGACCCATTTGTTTGTGATTGCGAAAAAGAGTGGTTGGGTTAGATGTTATTGCCATGTTCAATCTGGGTCTTGTCTAAATTTGATGAACAATTAATCCTTGGGCTTTTTGTACTGTTTGTAAGCTTCAGTTACATGTTGTTGCCCTCGTCCTACCCTCCGCCTGCCACTACACCGCCGCACCTTCCACTGCTCCGGTTCGTTCTCGTCCGAGGCCTTGCCGTCATTCTCCGCCTTGGTTCGCTCGTTTTGCCCACCGCCGTCTGGCGTTGTCAACATGGTCAACAACCAAGAGGAATCAGGAGATGACTGTACGTGGAGAGGCTGACAGTAGGGACCCACCAGGGTCATTGCATTACGCAAGCAGGTGCCGCGTTATTACTCCTACAAGCCAAAAAAATACTTCCTCCTAATTGTTTGACAACTATAGTAGGTCCCACGCCATTGTCAATGTAGTCAATAAACGAGAAAATTACACAATGAGCGGATAACTCCAGGGACGCAGTAGCTCGCCCAGTTGTTTTTAGTTTTAGAGATGGAGCTCAAGTGCACGCCATGCGGGGGCTGTGGCCCGTCTAGCCCATGCTTACGCTTTTATTTAAGCACATGATGAGCCCAGTTGATGTCTTTTTTCTTTCTAAAAATGGCTAGCCCAGTTCTTTTTTTGGAGAATACCCAACTGGGGCCTACTTGCTTTTCTCAGCCCTGCTGGGCCACAAATCTTTCAAGACGAGGAGGGATATGTAAGTAGTAAGAAATGGGCTTCCCCAAAAAATGGTCTATAAGTTGTAAGAAATGGGCTGCAAATTTTTAAACCAAAGCCAACCGGCAATTACATTAAAATATCGTTTTTTCTGGATTTCTCTACTCTTATAGAAAAAGCAGAGTTGGTGATGATGGTGTGCCTGACATCCTGCAATATAGGCCGTCCGATCTATATCTAACGGATAGGAAGGAAACTATGACAATTTACCCGCACTCCTCTCCATATTTGCAGATAAGGCCTTCTCTCGTTCATCCTTTTCTCCCACAAGATAAACTACTCATACAAATGCATCTTCATGTTCCATGCAACGCACGGGCATCTTGCTAGTAAATATTTCAAATTTCATTCATTTTTTGGCGGAGAATCTTTTTGAATTTTATTTTGATATAATTTTTTAAAAATTATTTTTAACGTGACTTGGAATTTCATGATTAAAAGAGTTCGGACCCCACCGAAATATGAAAATTTTTGTTAAATTTTTTAGCAGTGCCCAGAATATATGGTTTGTGCTAATAAAAAGAATACGGGCTTCAAAATATCCTTAAGAATTAGCATCCGGCTGTAAATTATTGAAAATAATGGCTAATGGGTTGTATGCTGTTTTTCATAGATTTGGAGGCTGACTTCTGGGCCTACTAGGTTCATGATGACACTGTCCTAAGAAAAATTGACGCGTACGCAAGGCTTTGTCAACTTAGTCAACACAGAGCAGTGACTATTAGATGTCCATCCAACGGCCGCCGTGCTTCTTCAATCTCTGATCTTCCTGCCCCAGTCGCCCAAACCAGCGCCGGCGGGACTGTCTGCTCCCTCCTCCAATGGCTGGCTGTGCTGCCGCCAGGCCATCCCTCTACCCACCCGCACATCATGTTATTTTCCGGCGACGTTAGCCTCACCCCGCAGCCGACCAGTCAGCGCTCGTACTCCCCTCAGCATGGGCATCCACTGCCGCGTCTTCCCCGGCTCCGTGTCATTCCCTTCGCAGGCCTCGTCGTTGTCCACCGCACTGGTCCTCTCGGCGCGGCGTGGTCAACATGGTCAACAAACGACATCCATCGGAAGTAGACTGTACATGGAGAGGCTAGCAGCTGGGTCCACAGCCGCACACAAGGAAATGCCTCCTTATTACATGAAAAATAATGATTCCTCCACCTGACGTCTGGGACCCACCGGAAGGGCCTCTGTATTTCACGAAAAAAATGTTCCCGTCACTGACAACTTGGTCCCACCAGCTATATCTTCGCACGCAAGGAAGTGCTTCCTTATTACGCACAAAAAATGAATACCCCTGCTAGCTGGGACCCACCATATGGGAGGCTGACTTGTGGGCCTACTAAGTTGATGCGGACGGAGGGCTTTGTCAACTTAGTCAATATGAACGATTCTAGCTCCAGTGATCGTACGATGTCCATCCAACGGCCGTAGTGTTTCTTCAACCTCTGGTCTTCTTGCTCAGCCGCCCAAAGCAGCGCCGGTTGTGCCGCCTGCTCCTGCCTCCCGTGGCCGGCTGTGCTGTCGTGGAGGCCTCACCACCCCCTACTACTCACACCGTTGGCCAGGCCCTGCGGCGATGACAGCCTCACACTGAAGCAGAACCAGTGAACCCTCGTACTCCTCTCCGTGTGGGCATCCACTGTCGCGTCTTCCCCGGCTCCGCGTCGTCCCCTTCCTAGGCCTTACTGTCATCCACCGCCTTTGTGCTCTCGGTGCGGCGTGGTCAATGTGGTCAACGAATGACTTCCATCGAAAGAGTACTGTACGTGGAGAGGCTGATAGCTAGGTCCA
The DNA here is from genome assembly GCF_018294505.1 of Triticum aestivum. NCBI lineage: Eukaryota > Viridiplantae > Streptophyta > Magnoliopsida > Poales > Poaceae > Triticum > Triticum aestivum. Next base: position 293,411,092 of record NC_057794.1, on the reverse strand, counting down.
CGGCCGCAGCAAGGAAGTGCCTCCTTATTACGCACAAAATAATGATTCCTCCACCTGACAGTAGGGACCCACCGGACGGGCCACCGTATTTCATGAAAAAACATTCCCCCCTGACTGCTGGGACCCACCGGCTACATCTTCACATGCAAGGAAGTGCCTGACAGTCGGGACCCACCTGGTCGAAGCGTACGTAGCATTGTCATTCTGGTCACGAACGTGTACGTACATACTGGTCGATCGGTCTGTCTGCAGGCTGCAGTGATGAAACGTGGCCGTGTAAGGAAGGGCACGTGTCGTAGTAGAGGCGCACATGTAGCATGTCATGCAATCCTGTTAATATCATGTACACGTACATACAACGGCCAGGGTGCAAGAAAGTAAATATGGCGACGTACGTACATATGAGCGAGGTCTCGAATGCCTACTCGCGCATACATACGGCCAGGGCTCATGTACATGCCTGGGTTGGAACGGAGAAACTACGTCGTCTTCGTGTTCATCGGGAGCCAACCAGCTTGGACGGAACATCCGATAGAAATGAGGCATGGCGTACCGTAGAACGGAGGAAATGGCCTTGAGTTCGACCGGCCACGGTCAAAACGAGATCTTGCTCATCGGGAGGGGTCCGGCGTACCGCCAAATGGAGGAAACTGACTTCTCTTGGTCCTCCTACGGCCGAAACGGGGTCTTGTTGATCGGGAGGGGTGTGGCGTACCACAAAACGGAGGAAACGGACTTGTGTTTGAGCGCTACGGTTGAAATGGGGGTCTTGTTCATCGGGAGAGGTGTGGTGTACCGCAGAACGGGACTCCACGAGATACTATTCATCTCCACCGTCGACTGCCTCCACGGGCTACTGTTCATCCACCGTTGACCTCCTCTAGCCTCCACCCACGACTGTTCATCCACGGGCTCATGTTCATCCAGCCTCCACCACTACTCCACCGGCTACTGTTCAACCAGCCCTCTCCACGGGGTCCTGTTCAACCACCCCTCCACGGGCTACTAGTCATCCAGCCCTCCACCGGCTACTGTTCAACCAGCCCTCCACGGGGTCGTCCTATTCATCTAGCCCTCCACGGGGTCATGTTCATCCACCCCAACCGGCTCGATCAATCGGGGTCCTGTTCATCCAGCGACAACGACCTCTACTACCACGGGGTTCTGTTCATCGAGCCCCCCAGCGGGAACAGTTCATCCACCCCCCCAACAACGCTCACTGTTCATCAAGGGAAGGAGGCAGCAGGGTTTGATCGGCTTCAGTTAGCAGCAGCAGCGAAGGAATCGCTCGATCGAGTTTAGTTAACAGCCAGATCGATCAATCGCTCGGGTTCAGTAACGCGTAGCCTGTAGTGCAATCACTCGGGTTCAATAGGTGAACGCCTCGCTCGGGTTCAGTTAGAGCCCAACGCCTCACACCCACGCGCGTACATGTACGAGAGAAACGCGCATCGCTTGGCCCCCGACCACCCACTGTAACCGGGAACTCCCTGATATTTTCCTCGCCCTCGCTTCTAACATGGTTTTTTCCGTCATGGACGGCCCAAATAATGTCATGTAGCTGCGTCTCCGGCCCGTCTAGGACGAAAAGCCCATTTTCTATCATGGTTTTTTGGCATAGAAGTAGGAGCCCACCACATATATGATGATACCGGGTTTTGTCACAATTATCGTCATAGAAGTGTCATAAGCATGACAGGAAAAAAAATCCGTTCGGCCCAAAATGTCACGGATGTGTCTTTTTTTGTAGTGCCCGCCGCCGGTGAGGACTCTGAGGATGGCTATCGATGACGGTTTGCGCTTCCCTTGTCGTTCCTCCCATGACCTTTTCTTGTTTGTCATCGGCGCTCCTCATTCTCTGATTACAAGGTCTCTTTTTCATCATACAAGCAAGGAGACTCATCGATCAAAACTGGTGCACGCGTGCCACGTGCGGCATGCCATTGGAGAATGGTGAAGCAAGCCCATGGATGAAGAATCATTGGCACCGGCCTATGTGGCATAAGGTTTTAAATAGTGTCCGCTACCTCCGCTATTGCGACCGCAATAGCGGTAGCGTCACTATGCCGCTATTAGTTTAAGGTTGCATTAGAAAATAGCGTGTTGTCATGATGCGGGCGTAATATCACTTGTTAGACCGCTATCATCCGCTATCCGCAATGTCATCCGCTATATAAGTCCTTGTTGTTCTGTTGTGTAATCTATTTTGGTATATGTGTCTTGTTTGCATGGTTGCACGACCAAATATTGTTCAATTATAGTTTATATTCTTATATAAATTATGATTTCTCAAATTAAGTGTCATATTTTTTGTCAACGGCCTAGAAATATACACAACAATCTCAAATTTATGAGTGTTTTAAAAATTGGCTATGTGGACATAGCGCCCGCAATATCGCCTGCTATCCGCATTCCGCTACACGGACCCTAATCTGCAACCAGTCCGCTATCCGCTATTTAAAAGCTTGATGTGGTAGCATTACCAGGTGCGTATGCAGTTCGTGCGAAGGGACCCCTCATGCTTCGACGCTGATTCAGTGGGAATCACCAGTTCATCGCCGCCGCCGTTGACGGCGTGTAGAAATAGCTTGTGTTTTTTCCTGTTCTCCTCATTGGCGTTCTCGTCTCTTCCTCCCGACTCATGCAGATTATGAACATGGCGGTTTTTGTTTGTTTGTTCATATGCAGGTTCTCTCATAGATTTGGTGGTGCAGAAGCCAGCGGTGTTGGCACGCTGCAGCCTACAGGTCATGGATGTGAAGAAGCAGGCCCTAATTCTGAACTATGGGAGGGTAAATTAACAATTACTCATAGAGATTGATTTATTTAGGACACACCACCATCTCTCTCATGCCCTCTTTCTCTCACTTGTTTTTCCTCTCTTAACTGCAACATGAAGGATGCCAGGACAGAGTGTAGGCTTGCGACTAGGATCAACAGCATGAGACGACGTCACATTGTGGTTGTACTGAATAAAATTTTGACCAAAGGATTTATTGTTGTTTGGCAGATGGGGACTTGATCATCTTTGTTGTAGCACGGAGACTTGTTCCAGATATTGAACATGTATTTTTACCTATTCTTTGTTTTGAATTTGGACGCTTTCATGCAGATTAAGTTATTATGGACAAAAAAGAAGAGGTGCATTGCAATCTATATTTGACTACTAAATGTGTGCCACAATCTGTTGACAAAGACATTTAGGTATGTGTAGTATGCTTCAAGTAATTAACCACTGTATATGTTTCATCAATTATTTCCTTTTCATTCACTGAATCAACTGTACATTGGTTAAAAAGCATGAGTCGAATGTGTAAGTACGAAAAAAGTTCTACCATTGGGTTTCCACTACAACGAAATAAACATGTAAATGACTGTTAAACATACTTTATCTTTGTAATTGAAAGGCAATGTTTCTGCCAGTCTCTTGAAAGAACCATAAGAAATGCAGCCTTGATAACTGAATGTCTACGTTCATTTTTGGGGATCACAGAGCTATATATTAATGAGTTATTATGTTGATGCTCACTGCATTCAGTTTAGTGAGCTTGTTTTTTTTGACCTGATTCAGTGGTAATGTAATCGGGTGGTGAAGAAAACTAGCAAGCTGCATAGGAGAAATTCATACATGCACCTACGTGGAATAATAATTTTCAAAATGTCAAACAGTTTTAGAAAAATATACATACAAATACTGCATCATCTGTGTCCTTGTAAAATTTTGTGGAAAATGATTTGGGAGGATGATGTTAGGAGGTAGTATGCTTGGGCAAGAGGAAGGGGTTGCTTTAGTCTTGACCAGGAAGTGATCTGGTAGCATTGTAGCGGCCAGCCGGCCACTCGCTCTCCAAATCCTACAGCTGCCCATGGGTCCGATGGACATGCACAGCGACTCGGATCCGCGGGCTCCATGATCAGCACGGCTGCCTCCTGGGCTTGCCGCTGGCAGTCACCGAACCCTCACCGGAGTGACCCCACAACCGACCATCGTCCTCATCTCATTAGTTGGCTTTCCTCTACTGGATCGGATTTTTTTGGTTGGTTTGAAAAGTGGAGATGCTGACCTCCTTCATGATGAAGGAATCAAGGAGATGAACTTTCGCTTCTCAAGCTCTGATTTAGTTGAGATGTTTAAATAATATTGGTCACTTCCAAGTAAATTTTATGATGATGTGATATATATCTACAAATTTTTGTTTTTCTTCTCTGTTCAAGTATCTATACTAAAGGTTGCAGTACAACACTAGTTGGTTACAATTTTGTAGATTTCCTTTTACCCTTAGTTTTTGCTCCCTCCGATCCATAATAGGGTTAAAAGGAAATCTAGAAAATTGTAATGCTAAGTAATATAGTCCCTTAAGGCCTAAGATACAAGTTAAAAAGTAGTATAGGATATGGGAGCAAAAGGTTCAGTGAAAAACTTTTAAAACTTGAGATGGAAGTATATTTTGTAGGCTTGTAGTGCATGTTCACCTGTACGACCTAGAACTTCCTTTGTGTTTGATGAAGTGTTAGCCTGCCATTATCAGTTTAGTATAGGGCCTGACTAGCGTTTTGGTCTTTCATTTAATTTTTACAGCCTCAAGTAAAATGTTTGAATTCTTATATCAACCACATCACTAAAATTTGGTTGGATTATGGTTGAATGTTAAGTCGAAAGAGGGATCAACCTTCAATGTTGCCTCGTCAGGCTGTTGAGTTCCAACGAGTTATAAATCCATTCCCCTGTCGTATGTTGATTGCCTTCTTCCTGATGTTTCCCCTTAGTGGCATTGTTTACTTGGTGTCTTTTTGTACAAAAATACTTCATGATTTCATCCTGCTAAGCCGTAGGGGAAACAGTACTTCCAGTATTTGTAATTTTGAATGACAGTCAATCAATCAGTCATGGATCAGATGGCATAGTAAGTTTGTTTGTATTCCATATGGTAGTGACAGAGGCTCTTTTGCTCCAATCAATCAGTGAGAGATCAAATAGCTTAAGGTTGTCGTACGCAATTAAATGAACCTAGAATAGTCTTTATCTTTTAATCACTTTCCCAGTTACATTTCTTCTAGAATTCAATTTTTACTGTGATTTATCGGCTTTTTGTTAGATGATTCATGCTTCTAAATACAATGTAGACCAGGCTCAAACATCAGGATACATGCCAGCTGCAAAGCAAATATATTAAAGTTGCTCAGGTGGATTTATTTTGGTTCAAGCTGCTAAGGTGGATCTAATAAAGACAACTTATTGACAATCTTCCATTTCAATTGTAGCAATGTGGGGTGGCACATGTGGAGTATGGGGTACCAAGGTAGAATATAAGATGGAGAAGATGGTTATTTCGGCCTAACATTGAGTGTTGAATGTGGGGTATATGAAAATACTTGAGTTGAAGAGCATCCGGTACCCGAGATAATTGATCGAGGTGATGCGTGACTTGAATAACAAGAGTTGTGAGAATATGAAATGAGGAAATTATTGTTTCTGATTGCATCTTAACCTATAGACGAATTTGTATGTCGCTTGCATTGACGAATTGAAGAAACTCCTGTCAAACACCTTTGATGGTTGCAATTATCATACAAACATCATTTCAAAAGTAGCAACAAATGTTTTGTTCTTAAAAAACATATTTATGCCATCTAAAAACATATTTTTATTCCGTGGCAATGCATGGGCATCCAACTAGTAGGAATACATGGTCATCTTGGAGTACAAGTCAAGGTAGAATAAATCCTACGCTATCCTGTGTTTCCTAAATAACAATGATACTAAACAATGACTAACCCTGAACTAACTCTAGCCAAAAAGGTGTTTGTATGATAGTGTTAGATTGATAATAAATTCACTAGGGGAACTAGCCCCAATCAGCACCTCTGGGTGGGATAGTTTTTTTGGGTGGGTTTGACGCAACTAGCTCAAACTAGCCCTCATATTTGAGCCCAAATTAACTCAAACTAACTCTAACCCATGAATCCAAACAGGGCCAATAACTAGTGTACTTAGACCTGCACAATACATGTTTGAATGACTATGTTTGCTTGTTTTTAAATATTAGGCTTGTTGCAGTTAATAACACACCTTTCCACTTCTTGTTTTTAAATATTAGGTTTTTAACAATTTGGTCTTGCACATGTAGGTCCTGCTATCAGAGGTTTTGACCCACTGTTTGGCCCTTTTTGCATATGTGGAAATGAGTTGTCCATTAATATCAGTCAAGTCAAGAAACACAGAAAGAATGTTACGATAAAGAAATTAGCGACAAAAACAACAAGATCTTTGTCTACACAATGAAGAAGACATCAGTTCACTATGGGATGGTACCGACTGTTATACCTTGTCTTTTTAATTCCTTTGTGCCATTTCAAATCTGGAGAAGATATTTATGCGTACCCTTGTTTTCAGACCTTTCTAAAGTAGTTCACTGATGATTACCTCTCAAACCACCTGTATGGTCAGGAGGCAAGGAAGGTTTTCATATAACACCCATGGTTCAATATTGAAGTGTTCCTGAAGAGGACGATGGATGGGCGGTCAATCGTCCACATGCACTGGCCTAAAGTTGCAAAGACCTTCAACATCAATGAAGGCTCAATATTCGCCTTCCACTTCAGCAGTTTTTCAGATGAGATTCATCTATCTATGTTTCATCTATGATGCTAATTTAGAAAGGTTGTAGATGTTGCATGTGAAACTTGGTGCTGGTGCAGTTGTGTAATGGGGTAGCTGAGTGTTGAAGCTATATGATGTTATACTCTGATGTATTTCAATTATGAAATCATGCTTCCTTAATATGGAAATAAAATATATTGTGTGCTTAATATGAAATGTCAATTAGATTAATAAATGGATTATTAATAATAGGGCAATTAGCCTGCTAATGGCCAATTAGCTTGCTAATTGGGTTTTTTTATTGCAAACGGTTACTGAGAAAACATTGTGGGTGATGACCTCAGGCAACGCACTTAGTTTCTAGGAATAAACCATGTTGGATCAATGAACGATCACACACGACATCCTCTTGAAAACTATTTGCATTAGGCCATCTTGCGCAAACGTTTACCATATAAAAAGTGTGTGTGATGAACAACCTTTGCCACACAGTTTTTTCTACGCACCGTGTGTGATGCATTCAATAACGCAAACGATAAAATTGCTAATATCGTGTGCAATGGCAATGCTATCACAAATGATTTAATGGGGAAACTTGTGTGTGATGTACCTGCGAACGGAAATGTTTCCTTGGAGCGACTATGTGGGATGTATATACGAACTGAAATGTACTTCTTGGATTAACTGTGTGGGATGTACATACTGACGGAAACGTATTCCTTGGATTGACTGTGTGGAATGTACATACGAACGGAAACATTTAGCGGGGACTGACTGTGTGGGATGTACTTACGACCGGAAACAACTTGGCCTATATAATTATATTTTTTTAGCACAACTGTACATATAATCGTATTTGATCGCTCGCCGATCGCACACGACCTCATTTTGCCGAGCGTGTGTGCCAGGAGGGCATATCCCCGATGGTTTCTGGGTCTTGTGGGAAGGACCACCCTATCGCAGTCACTCACTAGGCGATGGTTCAGAACACCGTCGTGGAAAGGGGTTAGAAACCGTTTATATAGCACCTTGTTGTACCAGTGTGTGATAAGGTCCAAGGTAATTTTGTCAATCTAGAGGATGCTAGTAAGTGTGCAAACTTCAAGAAATCCTATAATGGAGTAAAGCAAGCATAATGGAGTTGGAATCTTTGTTATGATGAAACGGTCAAATAATTTGATTTCATCGAGGAAAGCAAAGATGCTTGTATTTACAAGAAAGTAAGTGGGCGCGTGATAATATTTCTAAACATCGTGTGTGCATGACACATTGTTGATTGGACATTATATAAATTTCTTGACACAAATTAACACTTTATTGAAGCTAGTTTTTCAATAAAGTATTTAGGCAATATAGTCTTGGAATTAGGCATAATAATATGTGGAGATAGTAATATCTAATCGGGTTTAGACGAAATACATATTGACAAGATACTAAAATAGTTTAGTATGAAAAATGACAAGAGTTTCTTGTCGAAGTCACATGGAAGGAGTTTTAAGCAAGAATATGTATCCTGAAAGAAATACATGATTTCAATCACACTTGTGTTAATTATATTCCATGGTATGCAAACAACTAGATATGGGGTTGTCCATTCAGATGAGGCGACAATGAGGAAGATGGCTAATGGTTACTTCCAAGGAATGTACACGGCTGACCCAAACCTCATCCACAATCCAGTTTTAAGTCTGTTTCATGCATTGATAACTGATGATGATAATGCAAAGCTATGTGCCCCTTTCAGTGATGAGGAAATTGTGGATGCCCTTTTTCAGATTGGTCCGTTGAAGGCCCCGGGCCCGGATGGATTTCCAGCACATTTTTTTCAGCGTAACTGGAGTACATTGCGTGATAGTGTAATCATGTTATTAAAGGATTTTTTCAATTCAGGGCTGATGCCGGAAGGGGTTAACTCAACCTCAATTGTTCTTATCCCGAAAGTTCCTAATCCTTCCAAGTTGTCTGATTTTAGGCCTATTAGCTTATGTAATGTTATCTACAAGGTCATATCAAAGTGTTTGGTGAACCGGTTGAGGTCAATCTTAGATGATATTATATCGCCGGAGCAGAGTGCTTTCATCCCCGGAAGGATGATTATGGATAATGCACTCATAGCTTTCGAGTGCATACATCATATAAAGCAAGAGAAAGATCCCACCAGAAATTTTTGTGCCTATAAGTGATACGTCTCCAACGTATCTATAATTTTTGATTGCTCCATGCTATATTATCTATTGTTTTGGACAATATTGGGCTTTATTTTCCACTTTTATATTATTTTTGGGACTAACCTATTAACCGGAGGCCCAGCCCAGATTTGCTGTTTTATGCTTATTTCAGTGTTTTGAAGAAAAGGAATATCAGACGGAGTCAAAACGGAACGAAATCAACAGGAGAAGTTATTTTTGGAAGGAAACACACCTGATGAACTTGGACCCCACGTCAGGGGAGACACGAGGTGCTCACGAGGGTGGGGGGCGCGCCCCCCCTAGGGCGTGCCCCCCTGTCTTGTGGGACCCCTGTGGCTACTCCGACGTCCTCCCTGCACCCATATATACCCACGTGACCTAAAACTTCCAGAACGCACAATAGATCGGGAGTTCCGCCGCCAGAATCCTCCGTAGCCACCAAAAGTCGATCGGGACCCTGTTCCGGCACCCTACCGGAGGGGGGAACCCTCACTGGTGGCCATCTTCATCATCCCGGTGCTCTCCATGATGAGGAGGGAGTAGTTCTCCCTCGGGGCTGAGGGTATGTACCAGTAGCTATGTGTTTGATCTCTCTCTCTCTCTCATGTTCTTGATTTGGCACGATCTTGATGTATCTCGAGCTTTGCTATTATAGTTGGATCTTATGTTTATCCTCCCCCTCTTCTCTCTTAGTCTCTTGTAATGAATTGAGTTTCCCATTTGAAGTAATCTTATCAGATTGAGTCTTTAAAGATTTGAGAACACTTGATGTATGTCTTGCCGTGCGTATCTATGGTGACAATGGGATACCACGTGATTCACTTGATGTATGTTTTGGTGATCAACTTGCGGGTTCCACCCATGAACCTATGCATAGGGTTTGGCACATGTTTTCGTCGTGATTCTCCGGTAGGAACTTTGGGGCACTCTTTGAGGTTCTATGTGTTGGTTGAATAGATGAATCTGAGATTGTGTGATGCATATCGTATAATCATACCCACGGATACTTGAGGTGGCATTGGAGTATCTAGGTGACATTAGGGTTTTGATTGATTTGTGTCTTAAGGTGTTATTCTAGTACGAACTCTAGGGATGTTTGTCACACTTATAGGAATAGCCCAACGGATTGATTGGAAAGAATAACTTTGAGGTGGTTTCGTACCCTACCATAATCTCTTCGTTTGTTCTCCGCTATTAGTGACTTTGGAGTGACTCTTTGTTGCATGTTGAGGGATAGTTATATGATCCAATTATGTTATTATTGTTGAGAGGACTTGCACTAGTGAAAGTATGAACCCTAGGCCTTGTTTCCTATCATTGCAATACCGTTTACGCTCACTTTTATCATTCGTTACCTTGCTGTTTTTATAATTTCAGATTATAAAAACTATTATCTACCATCCATATTGCACTTGTATCACCATCTCTTCGCTGAACTAGTGCACCTATACAATTTACCATTGTATTGGGTGTGTTGGGGACACAAGAGACTCTTTGTTATTTGGTTGCAGGGTTGCTTGAGAGAGACCATCTTCATCCTACGCCTCCTACGGATTGATAAACCTTAGGTCATCCACTTGAGGGAATTTTGCTACTGTCCTACAAACCTCTGCACTTGGAGGCCCAACAACGTCTACAAGAAGAAGGTTGTGTAGTAGACATCAATAAGCTCGACTTATCAAAGGCGTATGACAGAGGTTATTGGGTTTTCTTGAAGCAAATGATGCAGAAATTGGGTTTCTCTCATCGTTGGGTGGACTGGATTATGACATGTGTCACTTCGGTGAGGTATTCGGTAAAACTTAATGGAACCCTTCTAGAGTCGTTTGCACCGTCGCGTGGGCTATGGCAAGGTGACCCGTTATCGCCCTTCTTATTCCTTTTTGTTGCTGACGGGCTCTCTGCTATTCTGAAGCATGAAGTTAATATTGGCAATATCACTCCTATAGAAGTCTGTAGAAGGGCGCCGGGAATATCACATCTTTTATTCACAGATGACTCCTTGCTGTTTTTTGAAGCAACACGCGATCAAGCCTTGAAAGTTAAGGAGATTTTGGACCTGTATGCTAGTGCTACTAGCCAGAGCATTAATCTAAACAAGTGCTCTATATTATTCGGACATGCTTTCCTAGAGGATGTCCAGAATGATGTCCGTACTATACTTGAAGTTACCAAGGATGAATTTGAGGAAAAATACTTGGGTCTACCTACACCTGAAGGTCGGATGTCTAAAGGACGGTTCCAAAATTTGCAAGCTAGTATCACTAAGAGACTCATACAGTGGGGAGATGGGTGGCTGGCGCAACCGGGCCATGAAGTTCTAATCAAGTCAGTTGCACAATCTCTCCCAACATATATAATGGGCATTTTTAAACTTCCGTTCTCAGTTTGTGATGACCTAACAAGGATGGTGAGAAACTTTTATTAGGGCTCTAAAGATGGTCACAGGAAAGTTCATTGGAAGTCTTGGGATTATTTGTTGCCGCCAAAATGTAAAGGAGGGCTTGGATTTCGCGATTACAGACTGTTCAACCAAGCCCTCTCGCACGCCAAGCTTGGAGACTTATTGAGAGGCCGGAGAGCATTTGTGCTCGACTGTTAAAAGCTCGTTATTATCCGGATGGTCAGTTTGAGGACACGGTCTTTTCTGGTAATGCCTCCTCGTCATGGCAAGCCATAAGCTGTGGACTAGAGCTCCTGAAAAAAGGCCTAGTCTGGAGAGTGGGCAATGGAGCAAGCATTCGTGTGTGGAGAGACAATTGGATACCTAGAACCCATTCTTTCAAACCGGTCACTCCAAGAGGTAATTGCCGCATCCGTTATGTGTCCGAACTACTTACTGACAATGGGTCGTGGAATATGAACTTGCTGCAGAATTACTTTTGGCCTTGTGATGTGAATGAAATCATTAAAATTAGAGCATCTCCGAGGCATGAGGAGGATACAATTGCATGGGGTCCAGGGAAGTTTGGACAATTCTCGGTGAAGTCGGCGTATGAGTTTGCTTTTGAGGAAGCCAACAGAGAATATCAACCTGCGTCTAGCACTAATCCGGAGGGCTGCCGGGCCATATGGAACTTAATATGGAAAACGGAAGTCCCCCCCCCCACAGTCAAATTTTTTGCTTGGAGAGTGGTCTCAGATTCCCTTCCTACTTGGGTTAACAAGCATAAAAGGACCATGGAAATCACCAACATATGTCCGATGTGTGGCGTGGAACTGGAGGACAACTTCCATCCATTTTTTCGATGCCCTAGAGCACGGGAATTATGGCTGTATATGTCGGATGTTTGGAATCTTCCACCGGTTGATACTATGGCGAATGTTGGAAAGGAATGGCTGTTCCAAGTGCTACAGCCACTACATGAAATAGAGAGGTCCATGCTTCTTATGACACTCTGGAGGTGTTGGTTCATTCGTAATGAGATAGTGCACAACAAGATTCCGCCGCCTCTTGAGGTATCAAGGAGGTTCCTTGTTAGCTATCTGGAGTCGCTAATTGCTATCAAAATGAACACACACATGGATCCAGTCAAGGGGAAATCGATCATCTCCTTCGATCGCACACTACTTCAGGCTGATGCAGCGCCCTCACCGGCCGGCCCCAAGTGGGCTGCTCCACGCAAAGGGTGGGTAAAGCTAAACACGGACGGTTCTTTTGCTGATGGCAGGGCAGGAGCAGGTATGGTATTACGGAACCCTTCGGGGGGCGTAATCTTTTCAGCTTGCAGAACACTCTACTCGTGTCGTGAAGCTTTGGAGGCGGAGTTGTGTGCTTGCATGGAAGGGCTATCTCTAGCGATCCAGAGAAGTGATCGTCCAGTGGCCATTGAATTGGATTCACTTGTTGCTATAAAGCTTATTCAAGGACAGGAGAAAGACAGGTCTATTTATGCTTCCTTAGTTAAAGAGATTAGATATCTTTTATCACTTTGTGAAAGTTGTATTACTCATGTAAACCGGACTCAAAATGAGGTTAGCGATAGTCTAGCAAATTTTGCTCGTACCGAGGGAAGAACCATGACTTGGATTGGCTCTGGTCCCCCGGCAGTGCTTGAGCTAGTCACCGCTGATTGTAACTCTTTGATGGCTTGAGTAATACAATATTTCTACCTGCAAAAAAAAAACAACCAGATATGTCAAGTACTACAAGTAAGCTGTGAGTAAAATTACAAGAATGATCAAATTGTTGAATGATAGGACAATAATAACCCACAAGTACAGGGGATCGCAACAGTCCTCAAGGGTAGTATTTCACCCAAATTTGTTGATTCGACACAAGGGAGCCAAAGAATATTTATGAGCCTTTAGCAGTTGAGCTGTCAATTCAACCGCATGATAAATAATATCTCTACGGCAAAGTGTTTAGTAGCATAGTAGTTTGATAGTTTTGATAGTAGCAATAACAGTAGCAAAAGTAACATGAACAGTAACAACAACAATTTGCGATGATTGTAACAGTAGCAATAGTAGTAACTTAGCAAAGATCAATATGAGAAAAGCGTACGCATTGGATCAGCGATGGATATTTGTGTTGGATTATATTCATCATATAACAGTTACAACCTAGAGCGATACACAATAGCTCCAATTCATCAAGTCTATGTAGGCATGTATTTCGTATATAGTTATGCTTGCTTATAATAAGAACTTGAGACATCTTTTGTCCTACCCTCCCGTGGCAGCGGGGTGCATAAAGAAACTAAGGGATATTAAGGCCTCCTTTTAATAGAGAACTGGAACAAAGCACTAACACATGGTGAATACATGAACTCCTCGAATTACAGTCATCTCTGGAGAATATCCCAACTATTGTCACTTTGGGGTCTACGGATCAGAACAATAACAAGTGCATATAACTAGCACATAGGATCAAGAGTTCAAAAATATTCATGAAAACATAGAGGGTTCAGATCTGAAATCATGGCACTCGTGCCATAGTGACAAGCATTAAGCATAGCAGAGTCATAGCAACATCAATCTTAGAACATAGTGGATACTAGGGATCAAGCCCTAACAAATTGACTCGATTACATGACAAATCTCATCCAACTCCATCACCGTCTAGCAAGCCTACGAAGAAATTACCCACTCCCGGTGGTGAGCATCATGCGATTGTTGATGAAGAAGGGTTGATGATGACGACGACGAATCCCCCTCTCTGGAGCCCTGAACGGACTCTAGAACATCCCTCCCGATGACGAACAGGAGGTGGCGGCACTCCATACTCTATGCTATAACTGATATTGTCATAACCCAAATTTTCCCTAATTTTTGGTTGTGAATTTAAAAGCATATGCATCCAGGATTTCCTTGCACATTTGGTTTTTGAGACCAACAAGGCCAACATTTGAATCCAAATTACAATTTGAATTTAGTTGGAAGCCATGAAGGTTTCACCCAAAATTAATTTCAGAAAAACTTGCATAAGGGCTGGAAAGAAATTTCCTAAGATAATATTTGCCTATATATTTTGAGTGGATCGGGGTTTGAAAAATAGTTTAATTTGGCAACTAAATGATACGTCTCCGTCGTATCTATAATTTTTGATTGTTCCATGCCAATATTCTACAACTTTCATATACTTTTGGCAACTTTTTATATTATTTTTGGGACTAACATATTGATCCAGTGCCCAGTGCCAGTTCCTGTTTGTTGCATGTTTTATGTTTTGCAGAATATCCATATCAAACGGAGTCCAAACGGGATAAAAACAGACTGAGCTTATTTTGGAATATTTGGAAAATCTGGGAGAAAGATCAACGTGAAACGGTGTCCGAGGTGGGCACGAGGTAGGGGGCGCGCCCCACCCCCCTGGGCGTGCCCCTGACCCTCGTGGTCCACCCGTAAGGCGGTTAATGCCCTTCTTCGGCCGCAAGAAAGCTAATTTTCAGTAAAAAAATCATGGCGAAGGTTTTGATACGTCTCCGTCGTATCTATAATTTTTGATTGTTCCATGCCAATATTATTTAACTTTCATATACTTTTGGCAACTTTTTATACTATTTTTGGGACTAACATATTGATCCAGTGCCCAGTGCCAGTTCCTGTTTGTTGCATGTTTTTTGTTTCACAGAATATCCATATCAAACTGAGTCCAAACGGAATAAAAACGGATGGAGATTTTTTTTTTGGAATATATATGATTTTTGGGAAGAAGAATCCACGCGAGACGATGCTCGAGGGGCCCACGAGGTAGGGGGCGTGCCCTAGGGTGTCAGGCGCGCCCCTGGCCCTCGTGGCCACCCCGTAAGGCGGTTGGTACCCTTCTTTCGCCGCAAGAAAGCTAATTTCTGGATAGAGATCGTGTCAAAATTTCAGCCCAATCAGAGTTACGAATCTCCGGGAATATAAGAAACGGTGAAAGAGAAGAATCTGAGAACGCAGAAACAGAGAGAGACAGATCCAATCTCGGAGGGGCTCTCGTCCCTCCCGTGCCATGGAGGCCATGGACCAGAGGGGAAACCCTTCTCCCATCTAGGGAGGAGGTCAAGGAAGAAGAAGAAGGAGGGGGGCTCTCTCCCCCTCGCTTCCGGTGGCACCGGAGTGCCACCGGGGGCCATCATCATCACCGCGATCTACACCAACACCTCCGCCATCTTCACCAACATCTCCATCACCTTCCCCCCTCTATCTACAGCGGTCCACTCTCCCGCAACCCGCTGTACCCTCTACTTGAACATGGTGCTTTATGCTTCATATTATTATCCAATGATGTGTTGCCATCCTATGATGTCTGAGTAGATTTTCGTTGTCCTATCGGTGGTTGATGAATTGCTATGATTGATTTAATTTGCTTGTGGTTATGTTGCTATACTTTGGTGCCCATCATATGATTGCGCGCGTGGATCACACCCTAGGGTTAGTTTGTATGTTGATAGGACTATGTATTGGAGGGCAAGAGTGACAGAAGCTTCAACCTAGCATAGAAATTGATGCATACGGGATTGAAGGGGGACCAATATATCTTAATGCTATGGCTGGGTTTTACCTTAATGAACATTAGTAATTGCGGACGCTTGCTAATAGTTCCAATCATCAGTGCATAGAATTCCAAGTAAGGGATGACATGCTAGCAGCGGCCTCTCCCACATAATACTTGCTATCGGTCTAGTAAAGTAGTCAATTGCTTAGGGGCAATTTCGCAACTCCTACCACCACTTTTCCACACTCGCTATATTTACTTTAGTTGCTTCTTTACCTTAACAGCCCCTACTTTTTATTTATGTACTCTTTATTATCTTACAAACCTATCCAACAACACCTACAAAGTACTTCTAGTTTCATACTTGTTTTAGGTAAAGCGAATGTCAAGCGTGCGTAGAGTTGTATCGGTGGTCGATAGAACTTGAGGGAATATTTGTTCTACCTTTAGCACCTCGTTGGGTTCGACACTCTTACTTATCGAAAACTATTGCGATCCCCTATACTTGTGGGTTATCAAGACCTTTTTCTGGCGCCGTTGCCGGGGAGCCATAGCGTGGGGTGAATATTCTTGTGTGTGCTTGTTTTCTTTATCACTAAGTAATTTTTATTTGCTATTCTTAGTTGTTCTCTATCTTTAGTTATGGATATGGAACACGAAATACCAAAAAAATTAGGTGTACTTGCTACTCATGGAGACGAGGAACCTCCTAAAACCCTCGATGCTTGTTATGTGACAGAAATTATGTATTACTTTGATAATCCTGAGAAAACCCCATTCAATTTGGTAGTGGGAGTAACGTTGGATCAACGTGAATACTTTAGGGATTATCGCTTGACACAAAAAAGGGATCAAATTTATATATTGAAGTGGTATGCTCGGCAAGTATGCTTGAGTTATGATTATACTTGTTGCTCTAGGATGAAGGATCCACATCTTCCCTTTTCATGCAAATTTAATGACAATGAAACCTTAGCTTCTTATGCTAATGGTATATATGATTACTATGATGTGGAACAAATAGAAGAATTTGTTGCTTTTAAGGGTGCTTATGAAATTGAATCTTTGTTTGAAAAGTATGAAGCTTTTGATGATGATGTTTATAGGCCTGAAAATTTAGCTATCCTAAAATATTGCTATGATAATTATGAATATAATTCCTATATCAATGCGCTTATTGAGAAAGTCTCCGTTGTCCAAGAAGAGACTAATATTTTGCAGGAATCTATGGAAGAAGAAGTTGATGAAACTGTGAGCTCATTGGCTGAAAAAGATGAGGAGGAGAGCGAAGAACAAAAGGAGGAAGAGCGGATTGATCACCCGTGGCCACCTTTTAATGAGAGTAACTCTCCAACTCATACATTGTTTAATTCCCCTTCATGCTTACCGAAGGATGAATGCTATGATAATTGCTATGATCTCGCTGATTCTTTTGAAATATCCCTTTTTGATGATGCTTGCTATTCTTGTGACCAAGATGCCAATATTAATTATTCTTATGGATATGAACTTGATATAGTTCCTTATGTTAAACATGAAATTGTTGCTATTGCACCCACGCATGATAGTCCTATTATCTTTTTGAATTCTCCCAACTACACTATATCGGAGAAGTTTACCCTTATTAAGGATTATATTGATGGGTTGTGTTTTACTATTACACATGATGATTTTTATAGATATAATATGCATGTGCTTGCTGCTCCTACTTGCAATTATTATGAGAGAGGAACTACATCTCCGCCTCTTTATGTTTCCAATACAACAAAATTGCAAGAAACCGTTTATACTATGCATTGGTCTTTACTATGTGTGCATGAATTGTTCTTTTATGACATGCTGATGCATAGAAAGAGAGTTAGACTTCGTCATTACATTATATATGTTACTTTGTGCTCACTACTAAATTACAAATCATTGTTAATTAAAATTGGCTTTGATATACCTTGGATCCGGGTGGATCCATTACTTGAGCACTATATGCCTAGCTTAATGGCTTTAAAGAAAGCTATGCCAGGGAGACAACCTGGAAGTTTTAGAGAGTCATTTATTTCTGTTGAGTGCTTTTATATAGTTTAAAAACAACAAAAATAAAGAGGGGAACCTAAATCTTTTTCAAAAAGGAAAGTGAAAGTGAGAAATACAAGCATTGTTGAAGTAGGAGAGCTCCTTGAACTTTGTTCATGCTCATGGCAACTTTGTGAATCTTGATTACATAAACTTTTCAACAAAAATAAGTATCCCCTTGTACAATTCCATTGTATTATAAAAATAATGTGCCAAGGTTTGCCTTTAGGATGTTTACTTTGCTTGTTGGTTTGTACGGTGCAGGACAGAAACTTTGGCTGTAGTGTGTGATTTTACATTTTTTACTGGAACGTCAAATGGTTCTGATTCTTTTTTCAATGTCTTTCTATACAAATGTTTTATTTTTGCTAATTTTGGCAGAAATTTTCAAGTATCAGAAGTATGGTGAATGTTCAGATTGTTACAGACTGTTCTGTTTTAGACAGATTCTGTTTTTGATGCATAGTTTACTTGTTTTGATGAAACTAACGATTTATATCAGTGGATTAATCCATGAAAAAGTTAAATTACAGTAGACACAATGCAAAAACAAAATATGAATTGGTTTGCAACAGTACTTAGAGTAGTGATTTGCTTTATTATACTAACGGATCTTACCGAGTTTTCTGTTGAAGTTTTGTGTGGATGAAGTGTTCGATGATCGAGAAGGTCTCGATGTGAGAAGAAGGAAGAGAGGCAAGAGCTCAAGCTTGGGGATTACCGAGGCACCCCAAGTAAATATTCAAGGAGACTCAAGCGTCTAAGCTTGGGGATGCCCCGGAAGGCATCCCCTCTCTCTTCAACAAGTATCGGTATGTTTTCGGATTCGTTTCGTGCATGCGATATGTGCAATCTTGGAGCGCTTTTGCATTTAGTTTTCATATTTCTTTTATGCACCATGCTGGTATGAGATAGTCCTTGGTTGGTTTATAGAATGCTCTATGCACTTCACTTATATCTTTTGAGTATGGCTTTATAGAATGCTTCATGTGCTTCACTTATATCATTTGAAGTTTGGATTGCCTGTTTCCCTTTACATAGAAAACCGCCATTTGTAGAATGCTCTTTTGCTTCACTTATGTTTGTTAGAGCGTGGGCATATCTTCTGTAGAAAGAATTAAACTCTCTTGCTTCACTTATATCTATTTAGAGAGATGACAGGAACTGGTCATTCACATGGTTAGTCATAAAATCCTACATAGAACTTGTAGATCACTGAATATGATATGTTTGATTCCTTGCAATAGTTTTGCGATATAAAGATGGTAATATTAGAGTCATGCTAGTGGGTAGTTGTGGATTAGTAAAAATACTTGTGTTGACATTTGTGATTCCCGTAGCATGCACGTATGGTGAACCGTTATGTAACGAAGTCGGAGCATGAGGTATTTATTGATTGTCTTCCTTATGAGTGGCGGTCGGGGACGAGCGATGGTCTTTTCCTACCAATCTATCCCCCTAGGGGCATGTGTAGTAGTACTTTGCTTCGAGGGCTAATAAACTTTTGCAATAAGTATGTGATTTCTTTATGACTAATGTTGAGTCCATGGATTATACGCACTCTCACCCTTCCATCATTGCTAGCCTCTCTAGTATCGCGCAACTTTCGCCGGTACCATAAACCCACCATATACCTTCCTCAAAACAGCCACCATACCTACCTATCATGGCATTTCCATAGCCATTCCGAGATATATTGCCATGCAACTTTCATCATCATCATATACATGACTTGAGCATTCATTGTCATATTGCTTTGCATGATCGTAAGATAGCTAGCATGATGTTTTCATGGCTTGTCCGTTTTTTTGATGTCATTGCTACGCTAGATCATTGCACATCCCAGTACACCGCCGGAGGCATTCATTTAGAGTCATATCTTTGCTCTAGATATCGAGTTGTAATATTGAGTTGTAAGTAAATAAAAGTGTGATGATCATCATTATTAGAGCATTGTCCCAGTGAGGAAAGGATGATGGAGACTATGATTCCCCCACAAGTCGGGATGAGGCTCCGGACGAAAAAATTAAAAATTAAAAAAAGAAGAAGGAGAAAGGCCATAAAAAAGGAAGGCCCAAAAAATAATGAGAGAAAAAGAGAGAAGGGACAATGGTACTATCCTTTTTCCACACTTGTGCTTCAAAGTAGCACCATGTTCTTCATATAGGGAGTCTCTTGAGTTATCACTTTCATATACAAGTGGTAATTTTCATTATAGAACTTGGCTTGTATATTTCAACGATGGGCTTCCTCAAATGCCCTAGGTCTTCATGAGCAAGCACGTTGGATGCACACCCACTTAGTTTCAGTTTGAGCTTTCATATACTTATAGCTCTAGTGCATCCGTTGCATGGCAATCCCTACTCACTCACATTGATATCTATTGATGGGCATCTCCATAGCCCATTGATATGCCTAGTTGATGTGAGACTATCTTCTCCTTTTTGTCTTCTCCACAACCACCATTCTATTCCACCTATAGTGCTATATCCATGGCTCACGCTCATGTATTGCGTGAGGGTTGAAAATGCTGAAGCGCGTTAAGAAGTATGAACCAATTGCTCGGCTTGTCATTGGGGTTGTGCATGATGTGAATATTTTGTGTGGTGAAGATGGAGCATAGCCATCTTCACCACACAAAATATTTAAATCATGCACAACCCCGATGACAAGCCAAGCAATTGTTTCATACTTTTGATGTTCTCAAACTTCTTCAATCTTCATGCAATACATGAGCGTGAGCCATGGACATAGCACTATAGGTGGAATAGAATGGTGGTTGTGGAGAATAAAAAAAGGGAGAAGATAGTCTCACATCGACTAGGCGTATCAACGGGCTATGGAGATGCCCATCAATAGATATCAATGTGAGTGAGTAGGGATTGCCATGCAACGGATGCACTAGAGCTATAAATGTATGAAAGCTCAACAAAGAAACTAGTGGGTGTGCATCCAACTTGCTTGCTCATGAAGACCTAGGGCAATTTTTTGAGGAAGGCCATCATTGGAATATACAAGCCAAGTTCTATAACGTAAAATTCCCGCTAGTATATGAAAGTGACAACATAGGAGACTCTCTACCATGAAGATCATGGTGCTGCTTTGAAGCACAAGTGTGGTAAAAGGATAGTAGCATTGTCCCTTTTTATTTTTTTTATTTTTTTATTTGGCCTTTCTTTTTTTTATTTGGCCTTCCTATTTTTTTGGGGACAATGCTCTATTGAATGATGATCATCACACTTCTATTTATTAACAACTCGATGATACAACTCGATACTAGAACAAATATGACTCTATATGAATGCCTCCGGCGGTGTACCGGGATATGCAATGAATCAAGAGTGACAAGTATGAAAGAATTATGAACGGTGGCTTTGCCACAAATACAATGTCAACTACATGATCATGCTAAGCAATATGACAATGATGAAGCGTGTCATAATAACGGAACGGTGGAAAGTTGCATGGCAATATATCTCGGAATGGCTATGGAAATGCCATAATAGGTAGGTATGGTGGCTGTTTTGAGGAAGGTATATGGTAGGTGTATGATACCGGCGAAAAGTGCGCGGTATTAGAGAGGCTAGCAAAGGTGGAAGGGTGAGAGTGTGTATAATCCATGGACTCAACATTAGTCATAAAGAACTCATATACTTATTGCAAAAATCTAGAAGTTATCAAAGCAAAGTATTACGCGCATGCTCCTAGGGGGATAGATTGGTAGGAAAAGACCATCGCTCGTCCCCGACCACCACTCATAAGGAAGATAATCAATAAATAAATCATGCTCCGACTTCGTTACATAACGGTTCACCATACGTGCATGCTACGGGAATCACAAACCTCAACACAAGCATTTATCAAATTGACAACTACTCAACTAGCATGACTCTAATATCACCATCTCCATATCTCAAAACAATTATCAAGTATCAAACTCCTCATAGTATTCAACACACTCATAAGAGAATTTTATTATTCTTGAATACCTAGCATATTAGGATTTTAAGAAAATTACCATGCTATTTAAGACTCTCAAAATAATATAAGTGAAGCATGAGAGTTCATCTATTTCTTCAAAATAAAACTACCACCATGCTCTAAAAGATATAAGTGAAGCACTAGAGCAAATGACAAACTACTCCGAAGGATATAAGTGAAGATCAATGAGTAGTCGAATAATTATTCAACTATGTGAAGACTCTCTAACATTTAATAATTTCAGATCTTGGTATTCTATTCAAACATCAAGCAAAGCAAAATAAAATGACATTCTAAGAATGGCAAACATCATGTGAAGAAGCAAAAACTTAGGATCAACTGAAACTAACCGATAATTGTTGAAGAAGAAAGGTGGGATGCCAACCGGGGCATCCCCAAGCTTAGATGCTTGAGACTTCTTGAAATATTATCTTGGGGTGCCTTGGGCATCCCCAAGCTTGAGATTTTGTGTCTCCTTAATTCCTCTCATATCACGGTCTCCTTAAATCTCAAAAGCTTCATCCACACAAAACTCAACAAGAACTCACGAGATAAGTTAGTATAAACCATTGCCAAAACCTTATCATACTCTACTGTATCAAATCACTAAAATTATTATTCAACATTTAATACTAAATGTCTCTGCATATTTAGTAGTCCTATCCTCAAATAGAATCATTAAAGAAGCAAACATATGCAAACAATGCAAACATAACAGCAATCTGCCTAAACAGGATAGTCTGTAAAGAATGCTGCAACATCCATACTTCCCTAGCTCAAAAAATTATGAAACAAACTTCCCACTGTAGTAAATTTATCAGAGCTTAATATTCAAAAGGTTTCAACATTTTATCACATTCTGACTTTTCTAGGAAATTATTGCAACAGCGGTAAACTTTCTGTTTTCAAACAGCAACATGTATACTTGTAACATAGGCATAGTAAAGACTATTAATCCCACTTTTATTGAAATAAAAGATGCAAAACATTGTTCTAAATAACAGCAAGAAAATCCTAACAAAATAAATTGATGCTCCAAGCAAAACACATATCATGTGGTAAATAAAAATATAGCTCCAAGTAAAGTTACCGATGAACGAAGACGAAAGAGGGGATGCCTTCCGGGGCATCCCCAAGCTTAGGATCTTGGCTATCCTTGAATATTACCTTGGGGTGCCTTGGGCATCCCCAAGCTTAGGCTCTTTCCACTCCTTATTCCATAGTCCATCGAATCTTTACCCAAAACTTGAAAACTTCACAACACAAAACTTAACAGAAAACTCGTAAACTCCGTTAGTATAAGAAAGCAAGTCACCATCATAAGGTACTGTAATGAACTCATTCTTTATTTATATTTGTGTTAAACCTACTGTATTCCAACTTCTCTATGGTTTATAAACTATTTTACTAGCCATATATTCATCAAAATAAGTAAACAACACATGAAAAACAGAATCTGTCAAAAACAAAACAGTCTGTAGTAATATGGATCAAACGTGTACTTCTGGAACTCATAAAATTCTAAAATAAATTGCTGAACCTGAGGAATTTATCTATTAATCATCTTCAAAAAGAATTAACTAAATAGCACTCTCCAAATAAAAATAGCACCAATTCTCGTGAGCGCCAAAGTTTCTGTTTTTTACAGCATGATCAACAAGACTCTCCCCAAGTCTTCCCAAAGGTTCTACTTGGCACAAACACTAATTAAAAACATAAAACCACATCTAAACAGAGGCTAGATGAATTATTTATTACTAAACAGGAACAAAAAGCAAGGAACAAGAATAAAATTGGGTTGCCTCCCAACAAGCGCTATCGTTTAACGCCCCTAGCTAGGCATGATGATTTCAACGATGCTCACATAAAAGATAAGACTTGAAACATAAAGAGAGCATCATGAAGAATATGAATAGCACATTTAAGTCTAACATACTTCCTATGCATAGGGATTTTGTGAGAAAACAACTTGTGGGAACAAGAATCAACTTGCATAGGACGGTAAAACAAGCATAACTTCAAAACTTTAAGCACATAGAGAGGAAACTTGATATTATTGCAATTCCTACAAGCATATATTCCTCCCTCATAATAATTTTCAGTAGCATCATGAACGAATTCAACAATATAACCAGCACCTAAAGCATTCTTTTCATGATCTACAAGCATAGAAATTTTATTACTCTCCACATAAGCAAAATTCTTCTCATTCGGAATAGTGGGAGTATCATAAGAGACCCGAATACTATGAATTGTTTCCACATTAAAAGAGTAATGTTCAGAAAAGGGGTAACCATAATCATGACAAGTTTTATAAATATAATCACTACTTTTTATAGCATAAGTATCATCACAATAATCATCATAGGTAGGAGGCATGCTATCATCATTATAAATTTGCATATCAAAACTTGGGAGACTAAAAATATCATCTTCATTAATCATAGCATCCCCAAGCTTGGGACAAACATTAATTTCAGCAAAAATATTCTCAAAAACATCATCTTCATCAAACGTAGCATCCCCAAGCTTGGGCCTTTTCATATTATAAGCATAATCACTCTCATCATTAATAGTATGGATAGCACCAGTAGTATAGCAATTATCATATTCTTCCAAGCAAGTGCCAAAAAGATTTTCAAGATCATAAGAAGTATCATTATCTTCCACAATTATATTTTCATGAGGCACAATAATAATAGGAGCAGCATTATTTGGGAGAGATATCTTTTTACCTCTCTTCCTTTTTCTTTTCTTCTTCTTCACCACATCATGTGTGGGTTCAATCCTATTTTTGGGGCTCCTTATTAATGAGATTGGTTGAATAGGAGGCTCCTCCTCGTTACCTGATTCATCATAAGAAATAATAGGAGGGTATTGGGAAGTCTCTTCCCTTTCATTAGTATTCTCTTCTGTGACGCCCTGAGACCGTTGTGCCAGGTGTCCTCCAGTTATTCGATATTGTTGCCTTGTCATTACTTGCGTGTCATGCATTGCATATCATGTCATCATGTGCATTTCATTTGCATACATGTTCGTCTCATGCATCCGAGCATTTTCCCCGTTGTCCGTTTTGCAATCCGGCGCTTCTATGTCATCCGGTGCTCCTTTCTACCT
This sequence comes from Triticum aestivum, assembly GCF_018294505.1. Taxonomy (NCBI): domain Eukaryota; kingdom Viridiplantae; phylum Streptophyta; class Magnoliopsida; order Poales; family Poaceae; genus Triticum; species Triticum aestivum. Next base: position 293,386,212 of record NC_057794.1, on the reverse strand, counting down.
CTTTTCGTGTGCGGGTGTTAAACGTTTTCGGTTTGGACCGAGACTTGTCATGCGGCCTTGGTTTACTACCGGTAGACCGCCTTTCAAGTTCCGTGCCATTTGGACTTCGTTTGATACTCCAACGGTTAACCGAGGGACCGTAAAGGCCTCGTGTGTGTTGCAGCCCAACACCCCTCCAAAGTGGCCCAAAACCCACCTAAACCCCCTCCATCCTCTCGGTCATTCGATCACGATCGCGTGGCCACAAACCACACCTCTTTTGGACTCTCCTAGCTCTCTTTGTCTATAAATATGTGATCCCCTCCGAAATTCGCGGTCTAACCCTAGCCTTCCTCTTCCTCGCGCCGCCGGACATGTTCGTCCGCGCCGGACGCGTCCGCCCGCCACCTCATTCCGCCCAATGGCAGCGTGCCACGTCACCTCATCGCCGCCGCCAGCCTATCCGCCGCTACCACCTCACCGCCTCCTCTCTCCTCCGCCGCCGCGGACCAGCGCGGCCCAGATCTGGCCCGCGGGGCCCGAACCGCCGCCGCCCCGCGCCTGGGCATCCTCGCCGCCACCCGTCTGCGCGCCCCGCGCCTTCCGTCCGCCGCCCGTCGCCGGCGAGCTGCGCCGGCCACCGCCGCCGCCTTCGCCCGAGCTCCTCCTTCTCGCGTCGCGCCGCCTCTCCATCGACCGTTGTCGCCGCAGCCATGCTCGAGCGCGGCCACCGCGCCTGCTACCGCGGCTCCTTCCCGCCGGCGCCGCCCTTCACCGGCGCGGCCCCGCACGCTGCCGCCGCTGGCGCCAAGCTCCACCACGCCGGCGCCTCCAACCACCAGCGTGCCTCACCACGGATCCCCATCGGAGTGCGCTGCCCGGCACCACCGTCACCGGATCCGGCGACCCCGATGACTCCGGCACCCTCTCCTTCACCTCCGACCGACGTCCTTGTCTCCCCCGTCAAGTCCGGCGACATTTTCCGGCGAACCTCGTTCTGCATGCCCCGAAACCCTAGATCTGTTTTCGGGAGGTGATATTTTCGTCTAAGTCCCCCAGATTTCAGTATTTTTTTAGCATTTTCATCGCATCATAACTCATCATCCGTGGCTCCATTTTGAGCATGTAGCATATCAAAATGTCCGTCTCGACGAGTACATCATTTCATATCATTGCATCATTTTCATTTGAGCTCATCTTGATGCCCGAAATGCTGTTGGAAGAGGGCTATGTGATGAATTTGTCAGATCTGTTTCAGCAAATGGCATTTTGTCATTTTTGCCATGTTTAATGTGTGCATGCTATGATCCTGAGCTCTACATGTGTTTTGTTATATGCCATGCCATCTTTATAGGGGTGTATGCCATGTAGTTTTGTGATCTTTGTGGTGACTAGCACAAGCTTGCAAAGTAGCATAATCGGTAATGCTGATTTCAGGGACTTAGAATTTCACTAAGTCCTTGTTCTATTTTTGTCGTTATGCCATATGTTCATGTTGTTTCCTAGTGATCCGTGCCTCGTTTGAGGATGATAAGTAAGGATGTTTTGTTAATATTGTGGTGCTATATCCATACATGTCTTTGTTTGCATTATGGAGCATCCTAGCTTGAGTCAATCGAGCTCTACTTTTGCTATAAAATGTTCCTGGCAGATTGTTAACTTGTTTAGCGATTTTGCCGAGGTTGTTGCTATTGATCAGGCATGCTATGATGTTGTTCTTGCCATGTATAGCTCCTATGCCTTGTATTCTTGATGGGTGTATGCTTAGTTGGTCATGCCATGCTCTGTAATGAGTGCATTGAGCTCGTAAACATGCCTACTCGTTAACTGATTTGCATGCTCCAGTTTTTCACTAAGTCTGAGATCTGTTTATGTTTTTGCCATGTTCACATGCTTGCAATTGTATTTTCTGATCCCTTTTGGCTCAAGGTCACTAAGGGACTTTTGTTAAGTGCTTTGAGTAGCTTCATGCCATGCCTTGCCTTGTCATGTTAAGTTCCTGTAGCATGTAGTTTTCATGCTCCAAAGTGTGCTTCCTGATGATAAATTCCAGACTTGTGTTAATTTCACTAAGTCTGAAACCTGTTATCATTTGCACTTTTGCCATGCTTGTTTGAACCTATTAATGGATGAATTAGCCGTAGCTCAGTGTTCATCTTTTGTCAAGCATCATGAGTGGATCCCTGCTATGTATTTTGTTGCCATGTTTGAGTGCTGTAGCATATTTAGCTTGATGCATTTAGATGGTCACTTGCTGATTATCGCAGACCGGTGCCATATTTGTTTTGCTTGCCATTTCCAAACCGTGCATCCGATTCCGGTGATCTTTATATCGATTTCAATCGAAATCACCTCACCTTTCTAGTGGTACTCTTGGTTTTCCAAGTTGAGGCCAGGTTCAATCATTCCTTGTCAAATCTTGCATATGCATCACATACTGCATCTCGCATATCATACCATGTTCATGTGTTGGTTGTTTACTATGTTGTGTGCTTCTTTCCGGTGTTTGCTTCTTTGGGTTGGTTCCGATAACATCGCGTTTGTGAGGACCCATTTGTCTATGTCCGTGTGTCTTCTTCATGGACTCGTTCTTCTTCCTTGCGGGATTTCAGGCAAGATGACCATACCCTCGAAATCACTTCTATCTTTGCTTGCTAGTTGCTCGCTCTTTTGCTATGCCTATGCTGCGATACCTACCACTTGCTTACCATGCCTCCCATTTTGTTAAGCCAAGCCTCTAACCCACCTTATCCTAGCAAACCATTGTTTGGCTATGTTACCGCTTTGCTCAACCCCTCTTATAGCATTGTTAGTTGCAGGTGAAGATTGAAGTTTGTTCTTTGTTGGAACATGGAGATGTTGTTCCTTGTTGGAACATGTTTACTTGTTGGGATATCACAATACCTCTTATTTAATTAATGCATCTATATACTTGGTAAAGGGTGGAAGGCTCGGCCTTATGCCTGGTGTTTTGTTCCACTCTTGCCGCCCTAGTTTCCGTCATATCGGTGTTATGTTCCCGGATTTTGCGTTCCTTACGCGGTTGGGTTATAATGGGAACCCCTTGACAGTTCGCCTTGAATAAAACTCCTCCAGCAATGCCCAACATTGGTTTTACCATTCTCCACCTAGCATTCTTTTCCCTTGGGAGTCGTGCTCCTGAGAGTCATCATTATTTTAACCCCCCCTCCCCCGGGCCAGTGCTCCTCTGAGTGTTGGTCCGACCGAGTAGACTGCGGGGCCACCTCGGGGCAACTTGAGGGTTGGTTTTACTCGTAGGATGTCTCATCTGAGTGTGCCCTAAGAACGAGATATGTGCAGCTCCTATCGGGATTTGTCGGCACATTCGGGCGGTGTTGCTAGACTTCTTTTACCATTGTCGAGATATCTTGTAACCTGGATGCCGAGTCTGATCAGATTGTCTTGGGAGAAGGAATATCCTTCGTTGACCGTGAGAGCTTGTGATGGGCTAAGTTGGGACACCCCTGCAGGGATTTGAACTTTCGAAAGTCGTGCCCATGGTTATGGGCAGATGGGAATTTGTTAATGTCCGGTTGTAGAGAACCTGAAGTTAACTTTAATTAAAATGCATCAATCGCGTGTGTAACCGTGATGGTCTCTTTCCGACGGAGTCCGGGAAGTGAACACGGTGTTGGAGTTATGTTTGATGTAGGTTGTTCTAGGATCACTTCTTGATCATAGTTTCTTGTTCGTGCTTTGCCTTCTCTTCTCGCTCTCATTTGCGCATGTTAGCCACCATACATGCTAGTCGCTTGCTGCAGCTCCACCTCATACCTTTTACCTTACCCATAAGCTTAAATAGTCTTGACTGCGAGGGTGTGAGATTGCTGAGTCCTCGTGACTCACAGATACTTCCAAAACCAGCTTGCAGGTGCTGTTGAACCGTGCAGATGACGCAACCAAGCTCAAGGAGGAGCTCGTTGAAGATCTTATCCTTTGTGTTGTTTCGTTCTAGTTGATCAGTAGTGGAGCCCAATTGGGGTCGATCGGGGATCTGTGTAGCATTTGGGGTAGTCTTCTTTTATTTTTGGTTCCGTAGTCGGACCTTGTGTGTTTCTGGATGATGTAATGTTATATTCATGTAATTGTGTGAAGTGACGATTATAAGCCAACTATGTATCTCTTTCCCTTATGTATTACATGGGTTGTGTGAAGATTACCTCACTTGCGACGTTGCTTTCAATGCAGTTATGCCTCTAAGTCGTGCTCTGACACGTGGGAGATATAGCTGCATTGAGGGCGTTACATCTTCATCTTCTATTTGTTTTCTTTTCTTTATGTAATTGGCAATATAAGGATTTTCAATGCAATTCACCGCACAATACATATAAATTTCCTCTAGGTCAAAATGAAGAACTCTATCAAGGGCAAATTTTGGAATATCCTTAGTTATACGTTTCATTTCTTCGTAGCCCATAAGCAAACTAAGTTCATTATAATGTGCAAGGGAAATCAAGTCATCACAATTTTTGGACACGATTAGATCATGAAACAATTTGCATCGGATAATTAAATGACCACGTTCATTACAAAGCTCACAAGTATGGCCAAGAAAATTTAAATTTTCAGCACAATCATCTAGCTCTTCTTGCAACAATTTAGTTTCTAAGTACTTATGCTTCTTGCAATATCTATCTTCTCTATTTGGTGTGTACTTACAAACCCAATGCACTCCACAAAATTTGACATGTTTATAGGAGACATTTTCATCATAACTAGTGCAATCATCATTAGTGTCATGGATATTCAAAGAATTCATACTAACAACATTGCAATCATGCTCATCATTCAAAGATTTAGTGCCAAACATTTTATAGATTTCTTCTTCTAGCACTTGAGCACAATTATCCTTTCCATCATACTCACGAAAGATATTAAAAAGGTGAAGCGTATGAGACAAACTCAATTCCATTTTTTTATAGTTTTCTTTTATAAACTAAACTAGTGATAAAACAAGAAACTAAAAGACTCGATTGCAAGATCTAAAGATATACCTTCAAGCACTCACCTCCCCGGCAACGGCGCCAGAAAAGAGCTTGATGTCTACTACACAACCTTCTTCTTGTAGACGTTGTTGGGCCTCCAAGTGCAGAGGTTTGTAGGACAGTAGCAAATTTCCCTCAAGTGGATGACCTAAGGTTTATCAATCCGTAGGAGGCGTAGGATGAAGGTGGTCTCTCTCAAGCAACCCTGCAACCAAATAACAAAGAGTCTCTTGTGTCCCCAACACACCCGATACAATGGTAAATTGTATAGGTGCACTAGTTCGGCGAAGAGATGGTGATATAAGTGCAATATGGATAGTAGATAATAGTTTTCGTAATCTGAAATAATAAAAACAGCAAGGTAGAAAGTGATAAAAGTGAGCGTAAACGGTATTGCAATGATGGTAAACAAGGCCTAGGGTTCATACTTTCGCTAGTGTAAGTTCCCTCAACAATAATATCATAATTGGATCATAAAACTATCCCTCAACATGCAACAAAGAGTCACTCCAAAGTCATTAATAGCGGAGAACGAACGAAGAGATTATGGTAGGGTACGAAACCACCTCAAAGTTATTCTTTCCAATCAATTCGTTGGGCTATTCCTATAAGTGTCACAAGCAGCCCTAGAGTTCGTACTAGAATAACACCTTAAGATACAAATCAACCAAAACCCTAATGTCACCTAGATACTCCAATGGCACCTCAAGTATCCGTGGGTATGATTATACGATATGCATCACACAATCTCAGATTCATCTATTCAACCAACACATAGAACCTCAAAGAGTGCCCCAAAGTTCTACCGGATAATCACGACAAAAACGTGTGCCAACCCCTATGCATAGGTTCCCAATGTCACGAAACCCGCAAGTTGGTCACCTTAACATACATCAAGTGGCACGTGGTATCCCATTGTCACCACAGATATCCACGGCAAGACATACATCAAGTGTTCTCAAGTCTTTAAAGACTCAATCCGATAAGATTACTTCAAAGGAGAAACTCGATTCATTACAAGAGAGAAGAGGGGGGAAGAAACATCATAGGATCCAAATATAATAGCAAAGCTCGCGATACATCAAGATCGTATCATCTCAAGAACACGATAGACAAAGAGAGAGATCAAACACATAGCTACTGGTACATACCCTCAGCCCCGAGGGAGAACTACTCCCTCCTCATCATGGAGAGCACCGGGATGATGAAGATGGCCACCGGAGAAGGATTGCCCCCTCCGGTAGGGTGCCGGAACTGGTCTAGATTGGTTTTCGGTGGCTACGGAGGCTTCTGGCGGCGGAACTCCCGGTCTATTGTGCGTTCTGGAAGTTTTAGGTCACGTGGGTATATATGGGTGCAGGAGGTATGTCAGGGGAGCCACGAGGGTCCCACGAGACAGGGGGGCGCGCCCTAGGGGGGGCGCCCCCCACCCTCGTGAGCACCTCATTTCTTCCTTGACGTGGGGTCCAAGTCCATCAGGTGTGTTTCCTTCCAAAAATAACTTCTCCAGTTGATTTCGTTCCGTTTTGACTCCGTCTGATATTCCTTTTCTTCGAAACACTGAAATAGGCATAAAATAGCAAATCTGGGCTGGGCCTCCGGTTAATAGGTTAGTCCCAAAAGTAATATAAAAGTGGAAAATAAAGCCCAATATTGCCCAAAACAGTAGATAATATAGCATGGAGCAATAAAAAAATAGATACGTTGGAGACGTATCACATCTTCATCAACATCTCCATCACCTTCCCCCCTCTATCTACAGCGGTCCACTCTCCCGCAACCCGATGTACCCTCTACTTGAACATGGTGCTTTATGCTTCATATTATTATCCAATGATGTGTTGCCATCCTATGATATCTGAGTAGATTTTCGTTGTCCTATCGGTGGTTGATAAATTGCTATGATTAATTGAATTTGCTTGTGGTTATGTTGTTGTCCTTTGGTGCCCATCATATGAGCGTGCGCGTCGATCACACCCTAGGTTTAGTTGTATGTTGATAGGACTATGTATTGGAGGGCAAGAGTGACAGAAGCTTCAACCTAGCATAGAAATTGATGCATACGGGATTGAAGGGGGACCAATATATCTTAAGGCTATGGTTGGGTTTTACCTTAATGAACGTTAGTAGTTGCGGACACTTACTAATAGTTCCAATCATAAGTGCATAGAATTCCAAGTCAGGGATGACATGCTAGCAGTGGCCTCTCCCACACAATACTTGCTATCGGTCTATTAAAGTAGTCAATTGCTTAGGGGCAATTTCGCAACTCCTACCACCACTTTTTCACACTCGCTATATTTACTTTATTGCTTCTTTACTTACAATAGCCTCTACTTTTTATTTATGTAATCTTTATTATCTTGCAAACCTATCCAACAACACCTACAAAGTACTTCTAGTTTCATACTAGTTTTAGGTAAAGCGAAAGTCAAGCGTGCGTAGAGTTGTATCAGTGGTCGATAGAACTTGAGGGAATATTTGTTCTACCTTTAGCTCCTCGTTGGGTTTGACACTCTTACTTATCGAAAACTGTTGCGATCCCCTATACTTGTGGGTTATCAAGATTAAACTATAAGTAAAATTCTGGATAAAATAAATAAAGCAGAAACAGGAAAGAAAATAAAACAACCTTGCAAATGGGCCCATCTAGTAGTTGACAAATTATAGTTTGTCAAAACCCTTGGAGAAAAAGTTCACGTAGTCACAATTATTCCCAAGGTATTTTTGGAACAATTTCTTTGTAGGGGAAAATTCAAATTTTAATTTTTAAAACAGAGAGCAGAAACAGAAAAAACAAATAGAAAAAGAAAAGAGAAAAAAAGAAGGCGAGCCAGCTAGCCACACAACTCGCGCTCTCTCCCCCTCTCCCACTGACAGGCGGGGCCTGCACGTCAGGTCACCCCTAACCTCCCGCAACCATCGCCCGAGCCATGTGCCCATGTCCTCGTCGCCCATGCACCCACGATCCTTCCCTACTCATGCACTCCATCCTCCCCGAGCCCCGTGGCCACCCCTCACCTTGCTCTCTCAAACCCCTTTGTCACCCCTCACCCTCTCGCTGGCAGGCTGCTTCATTGGGAGCTCGCCATTGCCGCTTTATTGCCGCTTTGACCTAGAAACGCCAATGAGAAATCTGGCCAACTTCGACCCCACTCGACTAGCCACCGCCGCCACTCGATCCACAACTCCACGACGAACACGCCGGACATCATCTCCGAGCCCAGTGCCCATGGCATCAACGACTTCGTTGGAAACCAAAGCTCAGCGTCATAGTCGACTTGCTCCAATGAGCCCCGTCATCCATTTGGTCGTGTGCCATGTCCAAACACCTTCCCATGCTCCTGTTGATCCTCTTGAACTCTTGGTCTGCTCGATTTCGTCTAGGTTCGAGCACGCCGTTGATGCTCGAGATGCCCACGGCTCTAGTGAGCCTCCCGATGTCGTCTCCGTCGTCCCTAGCCCCGCCTAGGACCACCACCGACCTTACCAAGCCATGCCACATCTAGCCGAGCCCCTCGCAACACCGAAAACCTCTTGGAACACCGCCCCGATGACCTCCCTAGCCGTGCACTGCAGTCCCCGAGCTTTCCGGCGAGTCTTCAGTGACCTAGCCACCACGATAAGCTCGTTTTGTCCCTGGCCATTTGATTTTGATCCAACGCACTAGATTAGATCACTTAAACGGATTGGTATGTTTAGATGAGGGCCGTTAGATCCAGATTAGACGCACACCTTTTAATTTAATTCTAAAACTATATCAGCCAATCAGAGACTGCCACGTGTACAACATTACCCAGAACTAATTTGTTACTTAAAATGAGTGGTTTTGTAGAAAAGCCCCCGGAACTTCAAACCATCATAGCTAATTATCCATCATGCCAAATTGAATAATTTTTTCTGCAAATGAAATCTTAGGATATGAAGTTTTAGAATAAATTTAGAAAAGGTAAATTTGAAAATTTCAAATTTTGATTCAAACAGAACAATTTAAATACTAAATAGGGCATAAATTTTAAACTACAAATCCAAATTAGGTGATTCTTTTTACATTTTGGAGCTAGTGAAAAGTAGTTTAATTTAATCTACTATTGGTAAAAGTATAAAAATATACAAAAGAGTTTTTGGATAGAAACTTAGAAACACTAGTTTCACACTTTTTTGAATTTATTCAATGAATTTTTTTTTGGAAATGAACCAAATACAATTAAAATAAATACAAGACTTAGTTGAGATATGTTAGAACATTAAATTAAATATATGGAAATAATTAAAAAAAATGAATTGTAGTTTAAATGAGAAGATAAAAAGAAGGAGATAGTCTCACATCAACTAGGCGTATCAACGGGCTATGGAGATGCCCATCAATAGATATCAATGTGAGTGAGTAGGGATTGCCATACAACGGATGCACTAGAGCTATAAGTTTATGAAAGCTCAAAAGAAAACTAAGTGGGTGTGCATCCAACTTGCTTGCTCATGAAGACCTAGGGCAATTTGAGGAAGCCCATCATTAAAATATACAAGCCAACTTCTATAATGAAAAATTCCCACTAGCATATGAAAGTGACAACATAGGAGACTCTCTATCATGAAGATCATGGTGCTACTTTGAAGCACAAGTGTGGAAAAAGGGATAGTAACATTGACCCTTCTCTCTTTTCCTCTCATCTTTTTTATTTTGGTTTGGCTTCTTTGGCCTTCCCCTCTTTTTTTAACTCACATGGGACAATGCGCTAATAATTAAGATCATCACACTTTTATTTACTTACAACTTGATACTTAGAAAAAAAACATGACTCTATATGAATGCCTCCGGCGGTGTACCGGGATGTGCAATGAATCAAGAGTGACATGTATGAAAGATTTATGAAAGGTGGCTTTGCCACAAATATGATGTCAACTACATGATCATGCAAAGCAATATGACAATGATGGAACGTGTCATAATAAACGGAACGGTGGAAAGTTGCATGGCAATATATCTCGGAATGTCTATGGAAATGCCATAGTAGGTAGGTATGGTGGCTGTTTTGAGGAAGGTATATGGTGGGTGTATGGTACGGGCGAAAGTTGCCCGGTACTAGAGAGGCTAGCAATGGCGGAACGGTGAGAGTGCGTATAATCCATGGACTCAACATTAGTCATAAAGAACACATACTTATTGCAAAAATCTATTAGTTATCAAAACAAAGTACTACATGCATGCTCCTAGGGGGGTATATTGGTAGGAAAAGACCATTGCTCATCCCCGACCACCACTCATAAGGAAGACAATAAAAAAATACCTCATGCTCCAACTTTGTTACATAACGGTTCACCATACGTGCATGCTACAGAAATCACAAACCTTAACACAAGTATTTCTACAATCCACAATTACTCACTAGCATGACTCTAATATCACCATCTTTATATCTCAAAACAATCATAAGGAATCAAACTTCTTATAGTATTCAATGCACTTTATATGAAAGTTTTTATTATATCCCTCTTCGATGCCTATCATATTAGGACTAAATTTATAACCAAAGCGAATTACCATGATGTTTAAAGACTCACAAAATAATATAAGTGAAACATGAGATTTAGAAATTTTCTATAAAATAAAGCCACCGTCGTGCTCTAAAAATATATAAGTGAACCATTAGAGCAAAATTGCCTAGCTCGAAAGATATACGTGAAGCACATAGAGTATTCTAATAAATCACGATTCATGCATGCCCCTCTGAAAAGGTGTGTATAGCAAGGATGATTGTGGAAAACTAAAAGGCAAAGACTCATATCATACAAGACGCTCAAAGCAAAACACATATCATGTGGTGAATAAAAATATAGCCTCAAGTAAAATTACCGATAGATGAAGACGAAAGAGGGGGTGCCTTCCGGGGCATCCCCAAGATTAGGCTCTTGGTTTTCCTTGAATATTACCTTGGGGTGCCTTGGGCATCCCCAAGCTTATGCTCTTTCCACTCCTTATTCCATAGTCCATCAAATCCTTACACAAAACTTGAAAACTTCACAACACAAAACTCAACAGAAAATCTGATAAGCTCTGTTAGTATAAGAAAATAAATCACCACTTTTGATACTGTTGTGAACTCATTCTTTATTTATATTGGTGTAATATCTACTATATTCCAACTTTTCCATGGTTCATACCCCCGATACTACCCATAGATTCATCAAAATAAGCAAACAACACATAGAAAACAGAATCTGTCAAAAAAAGAACAGTCTGTAGTAATCTGTAACTCTTGAATACTTTTGTAACTCCAAAACTTCTGAAAAATTTGGACAACCTGAGAAATTTCTCTATTAATCTTCTAAAAATAATCCGTATTTTATCACGCTTCTGTTAAAAATGAGAATTGCTTTCCTGAGCGCAAAAGTTTCTGTTTTTCAACAAGATCAAATCAATTATCACCGTAAGCCATCCCAAAGGTATTACTTGGCACAAACACTAATTAAAACACAAAACCACATCTAACCAGAGGCTAGATGAATTATTCAAATCAAAACAGGAACAAAAAGCAAAAAGCAAAAATAAAATTGGGTTGCCTCCCGACAAGCGCTATTGTTTAACGCCCTTAGCTAGGCATAAAACACAAATAGATCTAGGTATTGTCATTTTTGGTATGCAATTCTTCAATTGCACACTTGTAGTCCTTAGGAGATTATTTGGTTTGAAATTCTATACCAAGCATCTTTTAAAATTTCTCCCTCCCTTTGTTTAAAATTGAGGACTTCATTATCAGGAGTGCTAACAATGATGGGAGGACTAGCCATGAAAGCAAGACAAACGACCTAATGCACGAGCAAACAAAAGGCAAACGAAAAAGACGAACGGAAGAGGGGCGAAGAAAAGGCAAATCTTTTCAAAAATTGTTTTAGAAGTGGGGGAGAGGAAAACGAGAGGCAAATGGTGAATAATGTGATGCAAGAGATGAGAGTTTATGATGGGTACTTGGTATGTCTTGACTTGGTGTAGATCTCCCCGGCAACGACGCCATAAATTCTTCCTGCTACTTCTTGAGCTTGCGTTGGTTTTTCCCTTGAAGAGGAAAGGGTGATGCAGCAAAATAGAGATAAGTATTTCCCTCAGTTTGAGAACCAAGGTATCAATCCAGTAGGAGACAACACACAAATCACCAATACCTGCACAAACAATCAAACAACTTGCACCCAACGCGATAACGGGGTTGTCAATCACTTCACGGTTACTTGCAAAACTGAGATCTGATAGAGATAGATAAGCGATAAAGTAAATATTTTTGGTATTTTTGGTTTATAGATCAGAAAGTAAAAGATTGCAAAATAGTAGATCGGAAACTTGTATGATGGAAAATAGACCCAGGGGCCATAGGTTTCACTAGAGGCTTCTCTCAAGATAGCAAATAATACGATGGGTGTGAAGGAAATATGCCTAGAGGCAATAATAAAGTTATTACTTATTTCCTTATATCATGATAAAATGTTTATTATTCATGCTAGAATTGTATTAACCGGAAACATAATACATGTGTGAATACATAGACAAACAGAGTGTCACTAGTATGCCTCTACTTGACTAGCTCGTTGATTAAAGATGGTTATGTTTCCTAACCATAGACATGAGTTGTCATTTGATTAACGGGATCACATCATTAGGAGAATGATATGATTGACTTGACCCATTCCGTTAGCATAGCACTTGGATCGTTTAGTTTGTTGCTATTGCTTTCTTCATGACTTATATATGTTTCTATGACTATGAGATTATGCAACTCCCATTTACCGGAGGAACACTTTGTGTGCTACCAAACGTCACAACGTAACTGGGTGATTATAAAGGTGCTCTACAGGTGTCTCCGAAGGTACTTGTTGGGTTGGCGTATTTCGAGATTAGGATTTGTCACTCCGATTGTCGGAGAGGTATCTCTGGGCCCACTTGGTAATGCACATAACTATAAGCCTTGCAAGCACTGCAACTAATGAGTTAGTTGCGGGATGATGTGTTACGGAACGAGTAAAGAGACTTGCCGGTAACGAGATTGAACTAGGTATTGAGATACCGACGATCGAATCTCGGGCAAGTAACATACCGATGACAAAGGGAACAACGTATGTAGTTATGCGGTCTGACCGATAAAGATCTTCATAGAATATGTGGGAGCCAATATGAGCATCCAGGTTCCGCTATTTGTTATTGACCGGAGACGTGTCTCGGTCATGTCTACATAGTTCTCGAACCCGTAGGGTCCGCACGCTTAAAGTTCGATGACGGCTATATTATGAGTTTATGTGTTTTGATGTACCGAAGGAGTTCGGAGTCCCGGATGAGACCGGGGACATGACAAGGAGTCTCGAAATGGTCGAGACGTAAAGATCGATGTATTGGACGACTATATTCGGACATCGGAAAGGTTCCGAGTGATTCGAGTATTTTCGGGAGTACCGGGGAGTTACGGGAATTCGTATTGGGCCTTAATGGGCCATACGGGAAAGGAGAGGAAGGCCTCAAAGGGTGGCAGCACCCCTCCCCATGGGCTGGTCCGAATTGGACTAGGGAGGGGGGGCGCCCCCTTCCTTCCTTCTCCTTTTCCCTTCCCTTTCCTTCTCTCCTACTCCTACTACTTGGAAGGGATCCTAGTTCTACTAGGAAAGAGGGAATCCTACTACCGGTGGGAGTAGGACTCCCCTAGGGCGCGCCATAGAGAAGGCCGGCCCTCCCCTCCTCCACTCCTTTATATACGAGGGCAGGGGCACCCCAAAGACACAACAATTGATCTCTTGATCTCTTAGCCGTGTGCAGTGCCCCTCTCCACCATAATCCACCTCGATCATATCATAGCGGTGCTTAGGCGAAGCCCTGCGTCGGTAGAACATCATCATCGTCACCACGCCGTCGTGCTGACGAAACTCTCCCTCAACACTCGGCTGGATCGGAGTTCGAGTGATGTCATCGAGTTGAACGTGTGCAGAACTCGGAAGTGCCGTGCGTTCGGTACTTGATCGGTCGGATCATGAAGACGTACGACTACATCAACCACGTTGTGCTAACGCTTCCGCTTTCGGTCTACGGGGGTACGTGGACAACACTCTCCCCTCTCGTTGCTATGCATCACCATGATCTTGCGTGTGCGTAGGATTTTTTTTTGAAATTACTACGTTCCCCAATAGTGGCATCTGAGCCAGGTTTTATGCGTTGATGTAATATGCACGAGTAGAACACAAGTGAGTTGTGGGCGATATAAGTCATACTACTTACCAGCATGTCACACTTTGGTTCGGCAGTATTGTTGGATGAAGCGGCCCGGACCGACAATACGCGTACGCTTACGCGAGACTGTTTTTACCGCCATGCTATGCATACAGGTGACTAGCGGGTGTCAGTTTCTCCAACTTTAGTTGAATCGAGTGTGGCTACGCCCGGTCCTTGTGAACGTTAAAACAACACCAACTTGACAAACTATTGTTGTGGTTTTGATGCATAGGTAAGAACGGTTCTTACTAAGCCCGTAGCAGCCACATAAAACTTGCAACAACAAAGTAGAGGACGTCTAACTTGTTTTTGCAGGGCATGTTGTGATGTGATATGGTCAAGACGTGATATAAGTTGTTGTATGAGATGATCATGTTTTGTTGAAGTTATCGGCAACTGGCAAAAGCCTTATGGTTGTCTCTCTATTGCATAAGATGCAAGCGCCAAATACTTGCTTTACTTTATCGCTATGCGATAGCAATAGTTGCAAGAGCAATAGTTGGCGAGACGACAATGTGATGACACATTGATATAGATCAAGATGATGGAGATCATGGTGTCATGCCGGTGACGAAGGAAATCATGACGATGCTTTGGAGTTGGAGATCAAAGGCACAAGATGATGATGGCCATATCATGTCACATATTTTGATTGCATGTGATGTTTATCTTTTATGCATCTTATTTTGCTTAGTTCGACGGTAGCTTTATAATGATCTCTCACTAAATTTCAAGATAAAAGTGTTCTCCCTGAGTATGCACCGTTGCCAAAGTTCGTCGTGCCCAGACACCACGTGATGATCGGGTGTGATAAGCTCTACGTCCATCTACAACGGGTGCAAGCCAGTTTTTGCACACGCAGAATACTCAGGTTAAACTTGACGAGCCTAGCATATGCAGATATGGCCTCGGAACACTAAGACCGAAAGGTTGAGCGTGAATCATATAGTAGATATGATCAACATATTGATGTTCACCATTGAAAGCTACTCCATTTCACGTGATGATCGGTTATGGTTTAGTTGATTTGGATCACGTGATCACTTAGAAGATTAGAGGGATGCCTTTCTAAGTGGGAGTTCTTAAGTAATATGATTAATTGAACTTAAATTTATCATGAACTTAGTCCTGGTAGTATTAGCATATCTATGTTGTAGATCAATAGCTCGCGTTTAGCTCCCCTGTTTTATTTTTGATATGTTCCTAGAGAAAACTAAGTTGAAAGGTGTTAGTAGCAATGACGCAGATTGGATCCGTGATCTGAGGTTTATCCTCATTGCTGCACAGAAGAATTATGTCCTTGATGCACCGCTAGGTGACAAACCTATTGCAGGAGCAGATGCAGATGTTATGAACATTTGGCTAGCTCAATATGATGACTACTTGATATTTTAGTGCACCATGCTTAAACGGCTTAGAATCGGGACTTCAAAGACGTCTTGAACGTCATGGACCATATGAGATGTTCCAGGAGTTGAAGTTAATATTTCAAGCAAATACCCGAGTTGAGAGATATGAAGTCTCCAACAAGTTCTATAGCTAAAACATGGAGGAGAATAGCTCAAGCAGTGAGCATGTGCTCCGATTGTCTGGGTACTACAATCGCTTGAATCAAGTGGAAGTTAATCTTCCAGATAAAATAGTGATTGACAGAATTCTCTAGTCACCATCACCAAGTTAGTAGAACTTCGTGATGAATTATAGTATGCAAGGGATGACGAAAACAATTCCCAAGCTCTTCGTGATGCTAAAATTGACGAAGGTAGAAATCAAGAAAAGCATCAAGTGTTGATGGTTGACAAGACCACTAGTTTCAAGAAAAGGGCAAAGCGAAGAAGGGGAACTTCAAGAAGAACGGCAAGCAAGTTGCTACTCAATTGAAAAAGCCCAAGTCTGTACCTAAGCCTGAGACTAAGTGCTTCTACTACAAAGGGACTGGTCACTACAAGCGGAACTACCCCAAGTAATTGGCGGATAAGAAGGATGGCAAAGTGAACATAGGTATATTTGATATACATGTTATTGATGTGTACTTTACTAGTGTTTATAGAAGCCCCTCAGTATTTGATACTAATTCAGTTGCTAAGAGTGGTAACTCAAAACGGGAGTTGCAGAATGAACAGAGACTAGTTAAGGGTGAAGTGATGATGTGTGTTGGAAGTGGTTCCAGGATTGATATGATCATCATCGCACACTCCCTATACTTTCGGGATTAGTGTTGAACCTAAATAAGTGTTATTTGGTGTTTGCGTTGAGCATAAATATGATTTGATCATGTTTATTGCAATACGGTTATTCATGTAAGTTAGAGAATAATTGTTGTTCTGTTTACATGAATAAAACCTTCTATGGTCATACACCCAATGAAAATGGTTTG
Source organism: Triticum aestivum (assembly GCF_018294505.1). NCBI lineage: Eukaryota > Viridiplantae > Streptophyta > Magnoliopsida > Poales > Poaceae > Triticum > Triticum aestivum. The sequence continues at coordinate 293,369,606 of NC_057794.1, read as the reverse complement.
TTGGATCTCGATCGTGGTGATACACATATTCATAATATTGAAGCCAAAAGATGCAAAGTTAATAATGATAGTGCAACTTATTTGTGGCACTGCCGTTTAGGTCATATTGGTGTAAAGCGCATGAAGAAAATCCATGCTGATGGGTTTTTGGAATCACTTGATTATGAATCAGTTGATGCTTGCGAACCATGCCTCATGGGCAAGATGACTAAGACTCCGTTCTCCAGAACAATGGAGCGAGCAACAGATTTGTTGGAAATCAAACATACTGATGTATGTGGTCCAATGAATATTAAGGCTCGTGGCAGGCATCATTATTTTCTGATCTTCACAGATGATTTGAGCAGATATGAGTACATCTACTTGATGAAACACAAGTCTGAAATATTTGAAAAGTTCAAAGAATTTCAGAGTGAAGTGGAGAATCATCGTAACAAAAATAAAAGTTTCTACGATATGATCGCAGAAGTAAAATATTTGAGTTACGAGTTTGGCCTTCAGTTAAAACAATGTGAAATAGTTTCACTACTCATGCCACCTGGAACACCACAGTGTAATGGTGTGTCCGAACGTCGTAACCGTGCTTTATTAGATATGGTGCGATCTATGATGTCTCTTACCAATTACCACTATCGTTTTGGGGTTATGCATTAGAGACAGCTACATTCACGTTAAATAGGGCACCATCTAAATCCATTGAGACGACGCCGTATGAAATGTGGTTTGGCGAGAAACCTAAGCTGTCGTTTCTTAAAGTTTGGGACTGCGATGCTTATGTGAAAAAGTTTCAACTTGATAAGCTCGAACCCAAATCGGAGAAGTAAATATTCATAGGATACCCAAAAGAAAATGTTGGGTACACCTTCTATCACAGATCCGAAGGCAAGATATTCATTGCTGAGAATGGATCCTTTCTAGAGAAGGAGTTTCTCTCGAAAGAAGTGAGTGGGAGGAAAGTAGAACTTGTTGAGGTAACTGTGCCTACTCCCTTATTGGAAAGTAGTTCATCACAGAAATCTATTCCTGTGACTACTACACCAATTAGTGAGGAAGCTAATGATGAAGATCATGTAACTTCAGATCAAGTTACTACCGAAACCTCGTAGGTAAACCAGAGTGAGATCCGCACCAGAGTGGTACGGTAATCCTGTTCTGGAGGTCATGTTACTTGACCATGACGAGCCTACGAACTATGAGGAAGCGATGATGAGCCCAGATTCCGCGAAATGGCTTGAGGCCATGAAATCTGAGATGAGATCCATGTATGAGAACAAAGTATGGACTTTGATTGACTTGCCCAATGATCGGTGAGCCATTGAGATTAAATGGATCTTCAAGAGGAAGATGGATGCTGATAGCAGTGTTACTATCTACAAAGCTAGAATTGTCGCAAAAAGGTTTTCAACAAGTTCAAGGTGTTGACTACAATGAGAGTTTCTCACTCGTATCTATGCTTAAGTCTGTCCGAATCATGTTAGCAATTGCCGCATTTTATGAAATCTGACAAATGGATAAACAAAACTGCATTCTTTAATGGATTTATTAAAGAAGAGTTGTATATGATGCAACCAGAAGGTTTTGTCAATCCTAAAGGTACTAAAAAAATATGCAAGCTCCAGCAATCCATCTATGGACTGGTGCAAGCATCTCGGAGTTGGAATATACGCTTTGATAAGTTTATCAAAGCATATAGTTTTATACAGACTTGCGGTGAAGCCTGTATTTACAAGAAAGTGAGTGGGAGCACTACAACATTTCTGATAAGTATATGTGAATGACATATTGTTGATCGGCGATAATGTAGAATTATTCTGCAAAGCATAAAGGAATGTTTGAAAGGAGTTTTTCAAAGAAAGACCTCGTTGAAGCTGCTTACATATTGAGCATCAAGATCTATAGAGATAGATCAAGACGCTTGATAAGTTTTTCAATGAGTACATACATTGACAAGATTTTGAAGTAGTTCAAAATGGAACAGTCAAAGAAGGAGTTCTTGCCTGTGTTACAAGCTGTGAAGTTGAGTAAGACTCAAAACCTGACCACGGCAGAAGATAGAGAGAGAATGAAAGTCATTCCCTATGCCTCAGCCATAGGTTGTATAAAGTATTCCATGCTGTGTACCAGACCTATTGTATACCCTGCCATGAGTTTGGCAAGGGAATACAATAGTGATCTAGGAGTAGATCACTAGAAATTGGTCAAAATTATCCTTAGTGGAATAAGGATATATTTCTCGATTATGGAAGTGACAAAAGGTTCGTCGTAAAGGGTTACGTCGATGCAAATTTTGACACTGATCCAGATGACTCTAAATCTCAATCTGGATACATATTGAAAGTGGGAGCAGTTAGCTAGAGTAGCTCCGTGCAGAGCACTGTTGACATAGAAATTTGCAAAATACTTACGGATCTGAATGTGGCAGACCCATTGACTAAACTTCTCTCACAAGAAAAACATGATCACACCTTAGTACTCTTTGGGTGTTAATCACATAGCGATGTGAACTAGATTATTGACTCTAGTAAATCCTTTGGGTGTTGGTCACATGTCGATGTGAACTATGGGTGTTAATCACATGGTGATGTGAACTATTGGTATTAAATCACATGGCGGTGTGAACTAGATTATTGACTCTAGCGCAAGTGGGGGACTGAAGGAAATATGCCCTAGAGGCAATAATAAAGTTATTATTTATTTCCTTATATCATGATAAATGTTTATTATTCATGCTAAAATTATATTAACCGGAAACATAATACATGTGTGAATACATAGACAAACAGAGTGTCACTAGTATGCCTCTACTTGACTAGCTCGTTGATCAAAGATGGTTATGTTTCCTAACCATAGACATGAGTTGTCATTTGATTAATGGTATCACATCATTAGGAGAATGATGTGATTGACTTGACCCATTCCGTTAGCATAGCACTTGATCGTTTAGTTTGTTGCTATTGCTTTCTTCATGACTTATACATGTTCCTATGACTATGAGATTATGCAACTCCTGTTTACCGGAGGAACACTTTGTGTGCTACCAAACGTCACAACGTAACTGGGTGATTATAAAGGTGCTCTACAGGTGTCTCCGAAGGTACTTGTTGGGTTGGCGTATTTCGAGATTAGGATTTGTCACTTTGATTGTCGGAGAGGTATCTCTGGGCCCACTCGGTAATGCACATCACTATAAGCCTTGCAAGCACTGCAACTAATGAGTTAGTTGCGGGATGATGTGTTACGGAACGAGTAAAGAGACTTGCCGATAACGAGATTGAACTAGGTATTGAGATACCGACGATCGAATCTCGGGCAAGTAACATACCGATGACAAAGGGAACAACGTATGTAGTTATGCGGTCTGACCGATAAAGATCTTCGTAGAATATGTGGGAGCCAATATGAGCATCCAGGTGCCACTATTTTTTATTGACCGGAGACGTGTCTCGGTCATGTCTACATAGTTCTCGAACCCGTATGGTCCGCACGCTTAAAGTTCGATGACGGTTATATTATGAGTTTATGTGTTTTGATGTACCGAAGGAGTTCGGAGTCCCGGATGAGATCGGGGACATGACTAGGAGTCTCGAAATGGTCGAGACGTAAAGATCAATATATTGGACGACTATATTCGAACATCGGAAAGGTTCCGAGTGATTCGGGTATTTTCGGGAGTACCGGGGAGTTACTGGAATTCGTATTGGGCCTTAATGGGCCATACGGGAAAGGAGAGGAAGGCCTCAAAGGGTGGCCGCGCCCCTCCCCATGGGCTGATCCGAATTGGACTAGGGAGGGGGGGCGCCCCCTTCCTTCCTTCTCCTTTTCCCTTCCCTTTCCTTCTCTCCTACTCCTACTACTTGGAAGGGATCCTAGTTCTACTAGGAAAGAGGGAATCCTACTCCCGGTGGGAGTAGGACTCCCCTAGGGCGCGCCATAGAGAGGGTCGGTGCTCCCCCTCCTCCACTCCTTTATATACGAGGGCAGGGGGCACCCCAAAGACACAACAATTGATCTCTTGATCTCTTAGCCGTGTGCGGTGCCCCTCTCCACCATAATCCACCTCGATCATATCGTAGCGGTGCTTAGGCGAAGCCCTGCGTCGGTAGAACATCATCATCGTCATCACACCATCGTGCTGACGAAACTCTCCCTCAACACTCGGCTGGATCGGAGTTCGAGGGACGACATCGAGTTGAACGTGTGCGGATCATGAAGACGTACGACTACATCAACCGCGTTGTGCTAACGCTTCCGCTTTCGGTCTACGAGGGTACGTGGACAACACTCTCCCTTCCATTGCTATGCATCACCATGATTTTGCGTGTGCGTAGGATTTTTTTAAATTACTACGTTCCCCAAGAGGGTGAACAAATTACTGTCGAGAAATTGATAGAAAAGCGCAAAGTTATGACGATATCTAAGGCAATGATTATAAAATATAGGCATCACGTCCGTGTCAAGTAGATCGAAACTATTCTACATCTACTACTATTACTCCACACATCGACCGACTCCTACCTGCATCTAGAGTATTAAGTTCATGAAGAACAGAGTAACACATTAAGTAAGATGACATGATGTAGAGGAATAAACTCAAGAAATATGATGTAAACCCCATCTTTTTATCCTCGATGGCAACAATACAATATGTGCCTTACCGCCCCTACTGTCACTAGGAAATGATACCGCAAAATTGAACCCAAAGCTAAGCACTTCTCCCATTGCAAGAAAAACCAATCTAGTTGGCTAAACCAAACTGATAATTCGGAGAGAATTACAAAGGTATCAAATCATGCATAAAAGAATTCAGAGAAGATTCAAATAATATCCATAGATAAGCTAATCATAAATCCACAATTCATTAGATCTCAACAAACACACCGCTAAAGAAGATTACATCAGCTAGATCTCCAAGAACATCGAGGAGAACATGGTATTGAGAATCAATGAGAGAGAAGAAGCCATCTAGCTACTAGCTATGGACCCGTAGGTCTGTGGTAAACTACTCACGCTTCGGAAGGGCAATAGGGTTGATGTAGAAGCCCTCTGTGATTGAATCCCCCTCCAGCAGGATGCCGGAAAAGGCCCCTAGATGGGATCTCACGGGTACAAAAGGTTGCGGCGGTGGAAAAGTGTTTTCGTGGATACTTCTGGTGGTTTGGGAATATATGTGAATATATAGGCGAATGAATTAGGTCTGGGGAGTCACGGGGGGGGGGGGGGCACAAGGCAGGGGGGCGCACCCTCCACCCTTGTTGCCGCCTCGTGGCTTCTCCGACTTGATCTCCAAGTCTCCTGGGTGTCTTCTGGTCCAAGACAAATCATCGCGAATGTTTTATTCCATTTGGACTTCGTCTGGTATTCCTTTTCTGCGAAACTCTAAACAAGGAAAAAACAGAAACTAGCACTGGGTTCTAGGTTAATAGGATAGTTCCAAAATAATATAAAATAGCATATTAATGCATATAAAACATCCAAAACAGATAATATAATAGCATGGAACAATCAAAAATTATAGATACATTGAAGACGTATCAGGCCTCCCGACTCATAGCCTTTAACAACAAAAGTTCCATACTTGGATATTACTCCCTCCGTCTAAAAATACTTGTCATCAAAATGGATAAAAGCGATGTATTTAGAACTAAAATACATCTAGATACATCTCCTTTTGTTCATTTTGATAACAAGTATTTCTGGACGGAGGGAGTACAAATTTATTCGACTCAAAGACAAGCTTGTAGCCATCTCTACACAGAAGAGATCCGCTAATAAGATTTTTATTGACGGAGGGGACATAATGCACGTTCTTCAGCCGCATGATCTTCCCCGAAGTAAACTTCAGACCGACCGTGCCAACACCACAAACAGAAGCACTTGAACCGTTGCCCATCAGCACGGTTGAAGTCCCTACGGTCTGATAAGACGAAAACATGGAAATATCACCGCATACATGCACATTAGCATCCGTGTCAATCAACCAATCAAGAGAATGACATACTGAAAGAATAGTGGGAAATATACCATACCCAGCATCCTTCATGTCAGTGTCACCAATGACAACATTAGCGGTCTTGCCGGCTTTCCCAAGATGACGCTTGTCATAACGATTAGGGCAACCAGGAGCCCAATGGTCAGGATCTCCGCACACATGACAAACACCTTTCTTATTGTCATTCTTCTTCTTGAAGTTGGTGTGCTGTACAACCTTATTCTTCCCATCAAACTTTGCTTTACCATCAAACTTGCTCTTGTTCTTGAACTTGTGGGACTGGAAGTTTTTCTTCTATACCAGATTGGCACTAGATCCTCCCTCAATACCTCGAGCACATGTGTCCTTTGCTCTCGCCTTTTCTTCTACATTAAGAGTACCAATGAGATCCGAAATAGAAAACTCCCGCCTCTTATACTTTAGTAAGGTAGCAAAGCTCCTCCACGAAGGAGGAAGCTTAGTGATAATGCCTCCGACAACAAACTTGTTCGGTAGCATATAATTGAAGTGCTCAAGTTCTCTAGTAAATGACTGCATCTCGTGATCTTGCTCAACCACGGAGCGCTCTTCAGTCATCCTGTAGTCATAGAATTGTTCCATGATGTACAGCTCAGTCCTTGTGACGCCCGGATAATTAGGCTACAATAATCCCGCGTTAACGATGCCACGTCACCTCGGTTACTGTTGATAAACTCGAGTTAGTTCAAAAACGATTCAAATTAAAATTTAAAATATAGGCAAACAATAAAAGTTTTCAAATATTAAAATTTAAATGTTCGGAGTGAACCAAATAATACATAGGTAATTATGGTGGAGGAACCACACTCTTATAAAATGTGTAATTATTCTAAAATGAATAAAACAGTAGCAAAACCGATATTTAAATGCTTTTATAAATAAATAAAATACTAAACTAAATTGTTTTGGGATAAAACCTTTTGTGGCAGTGGTTTCATGGTATTACTAATTTAGGGATCATTTTAATATTAAGTAAAAAGTAAACTTAAAAGAAAGTAAAATAAAAACAAAAGGAAAATAAATAGAAAGAAAAGAAAACACAAAACCAGAAAAGAAAACTAACAAAAAAAAAGGAAGAAAGACCCCCCCCCCTGCTGGGCCAAGTGGCCCAGCTGGCCTCCACCGGCCCAGCCGGCCGGCCCACTCCCACCCCTTAACCCCCGAACCCTAGCCCCCACGCACCCCACTCCCCCCCTGCTCGCTCCACTCCCCCTCCCCACGACCGCACGCCCCTCTCCCCTTCCCCGATCCAGATCGGGATCGGGGGGGACGAACCTCCCCACGGTGCTCGGACCCCGTCGCCTCCATCTCGCCGACGCCGCCGCCGCTGCCCAGTGCCTCCCGCCACCCTCCTCACCGGCGCCCGCCTCCCCATCTTCCCCCGCATGGCGCCCGCCCCACCTCGACCCGAGCTAGATCGGATCGATCCCGCTGCTCGATGCCCGACGCCGCCCCGCTGCTCGACGCCGGAGCCTCCTCGCCGGACTGCCTCCCCATCGCGCGCCGTCCACGTCTTCCTCCCCGAGCCCCACTGCCCGTGCCCTACTGCTCCCCTGTGAGCTCCCCTCCCTCCTCTCTCTGCCGTGGTCGCGCCCTCCCCCCTCACGCTCGGCTCCATCCCGCGCCGCCCCGGAGCCGCCCGCGGCCACCTGCCTCCGCACGGGACCACCGTCGAGCTCCCGCACGCCCTGGACCGCGCTTGGCCGCGCCCGACCGTGGCCGACCGCGCGCGCTCACGCCCACGCCCCCTCTGACCGAGCCCGGCCATGGACGGACCCCCGCCGCCCTTGCTGCTGCACGCCCGCCGCCGCCGAACCTCGTCACCGGCCTTGTTTACGGCCACCTCCACTCCCCCTTGGCCGGAGCCTCGCCGCGCCCCCCTCGCCAGTTCCGTTCGGGCGGACGCCCGACGCACGGCGCCCGTTGCGCCCGTAGCGCCCGATCCGCTTTGGCCTATGGGCCAATGACCAATGGGCCAGTGCCCCCTATGGGCCTATGACAAGTGGGGCCCACGCCCCAGAACTTTAAATTAAAAAAAAGGGAATTAAAAAAATATTTATTAAATAAATAAATAATAATTAAATTAACTAATTAATTAAGGAATTAATTAAGTTAATTAATCATAATTAGATTAACCTAATTAACTAATTAGTTTAATTAAACTGTAATTAGATTAACCTAAACCCTAATTAATTTAAATAGAGAATGACAGGTGGGTCCCACTGGACCCACATGTCAGGGTTGACTCAGTCAACCCCTGTTGACTGCTGACGTCAGCATGACATCATGCTGACGTCATAAATACATTTTTTTGAATTAATTAAATAAATAATTAAATTCCAAAATTGTTAAAAACTTTGAAAAATTATATAAAATAATCCGTAAGTCAGATGAAAATACTTTATACATGAAAGTTGCTCAGAACGACGAGACGAATCCGGATACGCGGTCCGTTCGTCCGCCACACACCCCTAACCTAACGAACCCGCAACTTTCCCCCTCCGGTTCCTCTGCCCGAAAACGCGAAACTCCGGGAATACTTTCCCGGATGTTTCCCCCTTTCGTCGGTATCACTTACTACCGCGTTAGGGCACACCGAACACCGCGTATTGCCTTGTTATATGTTGTGATGCTTTGTTTGCTCTGTATTCATTATTTCTTCCCCCTCTTCTCTCCGGTAGACTACGAGACCGACGCTGATGCCACCGAGTACGACTACGTCATCGACAACCCCTCTCTCTTGCCAGAGCAACCAGGCAAGCCCCCCCCTTGATCACCAGATATCACCTATTCTCCTCTATACTGCTTGCATTAGAGTAGTGTAGCATGTTACTGCTTTCGTTAATCCTATTCTGATGCATAGCCTGACATTGTCGCTACATCTGTTGATACCTTACCTGCAATCCTAAATGCTTAGTATAGGATGCTAGTTTATCATCATTGGCCCTACATTCTTGTCAGTCTGCCTTGCTATACTATCGGGCCGTGATCTCCTGGGAGGTGATCACGGGTATATACTATACATACATACATACTATACAGATGGTGACTAAAGTCGGGTCAGCTCGAAGAGTACCCGCGAGTGATTCACGGATTGGGGGCTGAAAGGACCTTTGTCCCGACGGCCCTCTGTGTGGATCTTTGTGGCGGAGCGGCAGGGCAGGTTGAGACCGCCTAGGAGAGAGGTGGGCCTGGCCCTGTTCGGCGTTCGCGGACACTTAACACGCTTAACGAGATCTTGGTATTTGATCTGAGTCTGGCTACGAGCCTATACGCACTAACCATCTACGTGGGAGTAGTTATGGGTATCCCGACGTCGTGGTATCAGCCGAAGCACTTCAGACGTCAGCGACGGAGCGGCGCGCGCCGAATTGGACTGGAACGCCACTAGGCTAGGTCTGCTTTCGGCCGCCCTCGCAACGTGCAGGTGTGCTCAGGGCGATGGGCCCAGACCCCTGCGCGCTTAGGTTTAGACCGGCGTGCTGGCCTCTCTGTTTTGCCTAGGTGGGGCTGCGACGTGTTGATCTTCCGAGGCCGGGCATGACCCAGGAAAGTGTGTCCGGCCAAATGGGATCGAGCGTGTTGGGCTATGTGGTGCACCCCTGCAGGGAAGTTTAATCTATTCGAATAGCCGTGATCTTCGGTAACAGGACGACTTGGAGTTGTACCTTGACCTTATGACAACTAGAACCGGATACTTAATAAAACACACCCTTCCAAGTGCCAGATACAACCGGTGGTCGCTCTACCTCAGGGATATGAGGAGGGGATCGCCGGGTAGGATTATGCTATGAGATGCTATTGGAGATGTTACTTGGAGATGCTACTTGGAGGACTTCAATCTACTCTCTTATACTTGATGCAAGACGGAGGCTGCCAGAAGCGTAGTCTTCGACAGGATTAGCTATCCCCCTCTTATTCTGGCATTCTGCAGTTCAGTCCACTGATATGGCCTCCTTACACATATACCCATGCATATGTAGTGTAGTTCCTTGCTTGCGAGTACTTTGGATGAGTACTCACGGTTGCTTTCTCCCCCCTTTTTCCCCTTTCCTTTCTTTCTGGTTGTCGCAACCAGATGCTGGAGTCCAGGAGCCAGACGCCACCGTCGACGACGACCCCTACTACACCGGAGGTGCCTACTACTACGTGCAGCCCGCTGACGACGACCTGGAGTAGTTTAGGAGGATCCCAGGCAGGAGGCCTGCGCCTCTTTCGATCTGTATCCCAGTTTGTGCTAGCCTTCTTAAGGCAAACTTGTTTAACTTATGTCTGTACTCAGATATTGTTGCTTCCGCTGACTCGTCTATGATCGAGCACTTGTATTCGAGCCCTCGAGGCCCCTGGCTTGTATTATGATGCTTGTATGACTTATTTTATTTGTAGAGTTGTGTTGTGATATCTTCCCGTGAGTCCCTGATCTTGATCGTACACATTTGCGTGCATGATTAGTGTACGATTGAATCGGGGGCGTCACAAGTTGGTATCAGAGCCGACTGCCTGTAGGAATCCCCCTTCCAACTCCTTGGCCGAAGTCGAGTCTAGACATTACAAAAACTTTTACTAACTTGGCTGTGTGGCCTTACGGGCCCACGTCGCCATCGGGTGGTATTAGGATCTTTTACTCCTCGATCTTTACTCTGGGATTCTGAACTCTCTTCTATTCGGGTTAAACGATTTTGCTAATAACAAAACTAACTTTAGGTTCTCGCGAAGTGCTTTCTCCCGGAGAGCCCCTTCAGTCCAGATGGTCACCGACTGCACCAGAAGATTTCGGAGATACTCTTTGATATTCTCTCGAGACTTTGTGCCCATCACTTTTGCTATTCCCGACCACCGATAAATCCTTATGGATAACTACTTACACTTGCCATTCTTACGATCATTCCCCATTGTTCTTGTTATTACAAGATACCCGAAGTTTTCTCTATTGTTCCGAGAATACTTCGTGCCTACTGCCTAGCAGTTCTTTGCCACATGAATACCCCTTCAAATATATCGCCGCACTTGCCGAGTATCCGCTCATCCCCAGTTGTTCTTGTGTTTCACAAAAGTCTTCAAAATAATATTCGATCTTCCGAAAATCCTCTGGAGCCTTTGGCTCTTGAAATTCTTGCTTGCTTGCATTATGGTTAATCCCATAACTCTCGTAGTCTTAATGACATTCCTTGTCATTATCATTTTGAGTCTGTTGACTCAATATGTTTGCGAATACACGCAATCATCATTGATCCTGATAAATTACTTTTCCGGCTGAGCTTCCATTCTTTTAACTGGAATTGGTTCTCGACCAATCCAATTGTCGTTGATTATACCCTAAGGCTATTCAACTTATCCATCCCTAATCAGAGCATTGCTTCAGATCCCTTGATTTGGAAATCATAATTCCTTTGCATTTGACAATTGAGTTAGTCAGTTGTTTCTATAATCTGATCTCCTTGCATTCTTCTCCCTCTAGTTGAGTACCGATACTCGTATCAGATCCTTTGTGGACCATCAAGTCCTTTGTTGGATTGTTATCCGACAGTGTCCTTCACATTTGATCACTTTATGAGTTCTTCCCCTGATACATAATGCCTTTGTTAAGTTGTATCCTCCGCTTGGCCAACCATGCTCTGCTTTCGGGCTTGTGTTATTTACTCTTGAAACTTGTGGTATATGCTTCTAAGAAGCCCTATGGGTTGAACATATGCCTTCTCTAAACCGTGTGAACCCGAAAGTTTTCACGAGTCATACACTTCTGGTGCTTCACCAGATAAAATTTCAACACTGCATCTTCATCGGACGTGAGAAGTGAATGAAAGGTTATGCATTGGAGAAGTGGGAGTCGACCTTGAACTTGTGTTCATGCCCATGGACACGATGTAGATCTTATCATTAAAGCTTCTTTTAAATAAATTATTCCTTTGGTATAAGTTCATCTTATATCTAGGATCTGGCCTTTTGCAACCGTGGTTCCGACCATGATTGTTCTTCTTAGATCTCATTTCTCGGACAAGTTAAAACAATTGTCTTCTATGGAACAATACACCAGTCCAACCTTTACTTTGATCTTGTGTCGAGTATTACCCCCCTGGTATCTCGAGATTATCATGGGACTGCATAACTTCCTATGAGTTCTTCATCAAGTACTACATACTCATTGATTACAAATTTTTCATTGGGCTCTGAGTTATTAAACACTCAAAGACACCGATAACTAAACCGAGTCCGCATTACGGTTTAACAACTCTTACTAATATTCTTTATGTACGAGTTTGTACCCGATCATGTCATTCCTAGCCTGATCGGTTATATCATTACCATGCTAAATTTTAACTGTGCTACCTGGTCCTTAATCCCGGAGCACAACTTTTGACAATGAGCTAAGGTTACGTCGATCTTCCTCGTCATATCAGTTCGCCTTGAACAACAATCTTGATTTCAGGTTTGTGTTGTACCTATGGTTCCAATAACCTCTTGCTTCATCATTCTTTTGACTGATGTGATCGCGGATCGATTACATCTTCGTGGAACTCTCGACAAATGTGTCATGATCACCATCTACATTCTGATGCTCTTCCAGGATATCAAGTGAATTAATGATGAGACATACCATCCTTGCCCTCGATGAATTGTATTATCATCGACCACTTTATTGCCTTCCCACCAACACAAGCTTGTTCATGTTTGGTGTTATACCTTGAGTTCCTTGCTATCCAGCAATTGTTCTTCTTTACCTTGGAGTATTACCATCCTTTATGTCAAGAATGTTCTGAGATTTGTTCCACCTCTTGAGAATTCTTGACATAGAAATACTTCTCACCATCACCATTCTTTCTTGGTCCCCGTGTTAATTCCAACAAGTGAACGATGTTGTTTGGATTCTTTCCTTCTAGCAACCCTATCTCTTTGAAGTTAATGGTCGAAAGTTCATTCTTAGGCTATTGATTATTGCATCACCATTCTGACATTGGTCGTGCAACCCAACCCATATTTCGGGCGCACCTTTCAACCAATGTTTAATTGTGTATGTTTTCCTCGAGCATACTTCCTTATATCTTTTGATCTGACAAATGTTATCTCCTTGTTCACTTAATTGTGGACATCCATCTTTTGGGAATCTCGGTGAATTGCCGTTGAGTTCACCAGACACCTCCTTGTCCTCTCCTTGGGTTAATGATGAACTCTTGATAACGGAAATCACTTCATAGTTCATTTCCCGAGAATCTTACAATGTCATTTCGTTGATATGTGCCGCAGCTTTTCTTCTCGGACATCCTGAGTCTGAGGTATCATGACACCAATCGGATCTGAATCTTGGTCGGATATGATGGTTGGGACAACTTTCCAAGAGTTATGATGTTGATCCTTTGATGACCCGGTAACATGATGTCATGCCTAGCACCCCCCCCCCCCCCCCGGCTGGAGGACCTATCATTATAGATTTCTTTTCAGCAAGGTTATCCATTCACCCATGAGGAAATTGTAAGACTTATTCTATAAGTTCTTCCTGATGGACCCTTTTTGTTTCCAAAGCCTTAACTTGCTTGAAGACCATGTAATGCTATCTCGAAGCATGTTTGTGGTACTTCGATTTTCAACAAGGACATTTGAAGCCAATGCTAAATGTTTCCTGCTAAATTATCCAAACACCGCTGTATGGGTAATGTCATGAAATTTCTCTCCCCTACCTAAGGAGTTTTCTATATTATATCCTGTCGTGGATATCATGCACTGCTTGTCCTTGGGAAGGATATACCCTGAAATATGTGTTTAAACACATTTTCCTTTCCATTGTTCTGCTTAATCTGATAACCATATTTTCCTTTCCATTAATTGGTTTAACCTTTCTTGTGATCTATATGATCTAAGCAGTAATATTCTCCTGCTTATGAATATACCTCGGTGTACAATTCTGTCAGCAAGACCCTGTTACTATTGTTGATGACATTTCGGTAGCCACCAATGGACGAGAACCTTGCCTATTGGCCCGCCTCGTTCAACGAGCAGGAAAATGGTTCTCTTCGTCCCTCGCCCTTGGTATCGACGTTGTTACCGACCTAACTGACATGTTATTCTCTGGCATGCCTTGCTATCATAACCGTGCAAGATGTCACCGCTCTCTCAACGTTTAACCCACATGGTGGGCCCATAACCCACAGTTCCACAGGATCAAAACCTGACTCTCCTGTACAGCCCTGTTACTAATGGTTATTTCCCACGCTTGGCTTCATATTTAATTCACGGGCCACCTTCCTAATGCTCTATTCTGGTATCAGACACAATACTTATTCCCGTTGCTATGAACCCTTTCGCGCCTTGTAACAGGCATCAAACGATTGCCTGCCCGCTCGAAACTTCCCATGATACCACCTTACTTTGCTCTCGTTATTTTGTAAGTTTCAATTCGAGAGTTAATTCCGCCACCTTCCTCGATATTACCGACCAGATAGTCGACCTTGAAGAGGTCTGTTCTCCCGGAGTGCCCACCCTTTATTCTTTCGTAAGTACGATGGAGTTCCTGAAGGAAGGACGTCGACTTCATCATGATGACTTAAAGCAGAGAAATGAAGACATCCATGTATTGGACCGGCCTCTTTGAGAAGAGCAAGCCAGAATGAGAAGACCCGCTAGTTTCGTAATCAAAATTTCCCCCCTTACACCCCTCTTAAATCTCGGGACGAGATTTCTTGTAGTGGAGGAGAATTGTGACGCCCGGATAATTAGGCTACAATAATCCCGCGTTAACGATGCCACGTCACCTCGGTTACTGTTGATAAACTCGAGTTAGTTCAAAAACGATTCAAATTAAAATTTAAAATATAGGCAAACAATAAAAGTTTTCAAATATTAAAATTTAAATGTTCGGAGTGAACCAAATAATACATAGGTAATTATGGTGGAGGAACCACACTCTTATAAAATGTGTAATTATTCTAAAATGAATAAAACAGTAGCAAAACCGATATTTAAATGCTTTTATAAATAAATAAAATACTAAACTAAATTGTTTTGGGATAAAACCTTTTGTGGCAGTGGTTTCATGGTATTACTAATTTAGGGATCATTTTAATATTAAGTAAAAAGTAAACTTAAAAGAAAGTAAAATAAAAACAAAAGGAAAATAAATAGAAAGAAAAGAAAACACAAAACCAGAAAAGAAAACTAACAAAAAAAAGGAAGAAAGACCCCCCCCCCCTGCTGGGCCAAGTGGCCCAGCTGGCCTCCACCGGCCCAGCCGGCCGGCCCACTCCCACCCCTTAACCCCCGAACCCTAGCCCCCACGCACCCCACTCCCCCCCTGCTCGCTCCACTCCCCCTCCCCACGACCGCACGCCCCTCTCCCCTTCCCCGATCCAGATCGGGATCGGGGGGACGAACCTCCCCACGGTGCTCGGACCCCGTCGCCTCCATCTCGCCGACGCCGCCGCCGCTGCCCAGTGCCTCCCGCCACCCTCCTCACCGGCGCCCGCCTCCCCATCTTCCCCCGCATGGCGCCCGCCCCACCTCGACCCGAGCTAGATCGGATCGATCCCGCTACTCGATGCCCGACGCCGCCCCGCTGCTCGACGCCGGAGCCTCCTCGCCGGACTGCCTCCCCATCGCGCGCCGTCCACGTCTTCCTCCCCGAGCCCCACTGCCCGTGCCCTACTGCTCCCCTGTGAGCTCCCCTCCCTCCTCTCTCTGCCGTGGTCGCGCCCTCCCCCCTCACGCTCGGCTCCATCCCGCGCCGCCCCGGAGCCGCCCGCGGCCACCTGCCTCCGCACGGGACCACCGTCGAGCTCCCGCACGCCCTGGACCGCGCTTGGCCGCGCCCGACCGTGGCCGACCGCGCGCGCTCACGCCCACGCCCCCTCTGACCGAGCCCGGCCATGGACGGACCCCCGCCGCCCTTGCTGCTGCACGCCCGCCGCCGCCGAACCTCGTCACCGGCCTTGTTTACGGCCACCTCCACTCCCCCTTGGCCGGAGCCTCGCCGCGCCCCCCTCGCCAGTTCCGTTCGGGCGGACGCCCGACGCACGGCGCCCGTTGCGCCCGTAGCGCCCGATCCACTTTGGCCTATGGGCCAATGACCAATGGGCCAGTGCCCCCTATGGGCCTATGACAAGTGGGGCCCACGCCCCAGAACTTTAAATTAAAAAAAAGGGAATTAAAAAAATATTTATTAAATAAATAAATAATAATTAAATTAATTAATTAATTAAGGAATTAATTAAGTTAATTAATCATAATTAGATTAACCTAATTAACTAATTAGTTTAATTAAACCGTAATTAGATTAACCTAAACCCTAATTAATTTAAATAGAGAATGACAGGTGGGTCCCACTGGACCCACATGTCAGGGTTGACTCAGTCAACCCCTGTTGACTGCTGACGTCAGCATGACATCATGCTGACGTCATAAATACATTTTTTTGAATTAATTAAATAAATAATTAAATTCCAAAATTGTTAAAAACTTTGAAAAATTATATAAAATAATCCGTAAGTCAGATGAAAATACTTTATACATGAAAGTTGCTCAGAACGACGAGACGAATCCGGATACGCGGTCCGTTCGTCCGCCACACACCCCTAACCTAACGAACCCGCAACTTTCCCCCTCCGGTTCCTCTGCCCGAAAACGCGAAACTCCGAGAATACTTTCCCGGATGTTTCCCCCTTTCGTCGGTATCACTTACTACCGCGTTAGGGCACACCGAACACCGCGTATTGCCTTGTTATATGTTGTGATGCTTTGTTTGCTCTGCATTCATTATTTCTTCCCCCTCTTCTCTCCGGTAGACTACGAGACCGACGCTGATGCCACCGAGTACGACTACGTCATCGACAACCCCTCTCTCTTGCCAGAGCAACCAGGCAAGCCCCCCCCTTGATCACCAGATATCACCTATTCTCCTCTATACTGCTTGCATTAGAGTAGTGTAGCATGTTACTGCTTTCGTTAATCCTATTCTGATGCATAGCCTGACATTGTCGCTACATTTGTTGATACCTTACCTGCAATCCTAAATGCTTAGTATAGGATGCTAGTTTATCATCATTGGCCCTACATTCTTGTCAGTCTGCCTTGCTATACTATCGGGCCGTGATCTCCTGGGAGGTGATCACGGGTATATACTATACATACATACATACTATACAGATGGCGACTAAAGTCGGGTCAGCTCGAAGAGTACCCGCGAGTGATTCACGGATTAGGGGCTGAAAGGACCTTTGTCCCGACGGCCCTCTGTGTGGATCTTTGTGGCGGAGCGGCAGGGCAGGTTGAGACCGCCTAGGAGAGAGGTGGGCCTGGCCCTGTTCGGCGTTCGCGGACACTTAACACGCTTAACGAGATCTTGGTATTTGATCTGAGTCTGGCTATGAGCCTATACGCACTAACCATCTACGTGGGAGTAGTTATGGGTATCCCGACGTCGTGGTATCAGCCGAAGCACTTCAGACGTCAGCGACGGAGCGGCGCGCGCCGAATTGGACTGGAACGCCACTAGGCTAGGTCTGCTTTCGGCCGCCCTCGCAACGTGCAGGTGTGCTCAGGGCGATGGGCCCAGACCCCTGCGCGCTTAGGTTTAGACCGGCGTGCTGGCCTCTCTGTTTTGTCTAGGTGGGGCTGCGACGTGTTGATCTTCCGAGGCCGGGCATGACCCAGGAAAGTGTGTCCGGCCAAATGGGATCGAGCGTGTTGGGCTATGTGGTGCACCCCTGCAGGGAAGTTTAATCTATTCGAATAGCCGTGATCTTCGGTAACAGGACGACTTGGAGTTGTACCTTGACCTTATGACAACTAGAACCGGATACGTAATAAAACACACCCTTCCAAGTGCCAGATACAACCGGTGGTCGCTCTACCTCAGGGTTATGAGGAGGGGATCGCCGGGTAGGATTACGCTATGAGATGCTATTTGGAGATGTTACTTGGAGATGCTACTTGGAGGACTTCAATCTACTCTCTTCTACTTGATGCAAGACGGAGGCTGCCAGAAGCGTAGTCTTCGACAGGATTAGCTATCCCCCTCTTATTCTGGCATTCTGCAGTTCAGTCCACTGATATGGCCTCCTTACACATATACCCATGCATATGTAGTGTAGTTCCTTGCTTGCGAGTACTTTGGATGAGTACTCACGGTTGCTTTCTCCCCCCTTTTTCCCCTTTCCTTCTTTCTGGTTGTCGCAACCAGATGCTGGAGTCCAGGAGCCAGACGCCACCGTCGACGACGACCCCTACTACACCGGAGGTGCCTACTACTACGTGCTGCCCGCTGACGACGACCTGGAGTAGTTTAGGAGGATCCCAGGCAGGAGGCCTGCGCCTCTTTCGATCTGTATCCCAGTTTGTGCTAGCCTTCTTAAGGCAAACTTGTTTAACTTATGTCTGTACTCAGATATTGTTGCTTCCGCTGACTCGTCTATGATCGAGCACTTGTATTCGAGCCCTCGAGGCCCCTGGCTTGTATTATGATGCTTGTATGACTTATTTTATTTGTAGAGTTGTGTTGTGATATCTTCCCGTGAGTCCCTGATCTTGATCGTACACATTTGCGTGCATGATTAGTGTACGATTGAATCGGGGGCGTCACAGTCCTGCATCCGAGACCCCAAACTTGGCCTCGAGTGCATCCCACATATCTTTTCTATTGTCAATTGACGCATAAGAATCAACTATGCTCTCACCAAGAACACTCAAGAGAGCAGTCTTAATCAGGGTATCCATTTTTCTGAAAAGCTTGTTCCTATTGAGCATCATACTCTCCTTCAGGGTTGCCAAGAGTGGCGTCATAGCAACTCATGGTTTGAAACCATAAGACTGCTCTCACGCGCCACCTCTTATAGTGGATACCCTCAAACATAGGAGGTCTCATGGAAGCAGCAAAACCCCTCGGGGTAAATTGCCTATAATAAGGTTTTTGGATTGTTGGAAATATGAGCAATTTACCGAATGATATTATTAACAGGAATACTAGATAAAACATGACTATTATAACAACGATAAAACAAGTCATGTAATCTGACAAAGAGAAGGTAAATGGCATCAGCCATGCCGTCGAAGAGGTTGTCGACGTCGGGGAAGACATCGGCTTGGCTCATTCCCGCAATCCACGGCGTGGCGCAACGCGTCGTGACGAGGTGTGGCGTGGTGAGGCGGGCGGCGGAGGAGGAGCGCGCGTGAATGTCCCTCTTGTCCTCATGCTCATACATGTGGGGAAACACCCTCCCTTATAAGGAGGTTCAACTCCCACCAAACTAACAATGTGGGACTAAACTTTGGTTTCACTTCTTGCCTTGCACGAATGGGCTGAGTGGGCCTCTAGGATTTATTAGGAATTTCTGAAATTGCTATTAGGTTGGCCCAAAGTAGACTAAATTCCAGCAGGGAGGACGCCCGAGATGTTGTCCTTGAAGCTGGAGCCTTTGGATACCGACGCCAGAATGATCATGCAAGGCGTCCGCTACAAAGTGTGGCCGCGATAGAAAGATGAGTTGAAGGCGGCGGCGGAGGAGGAGGCGGTGGCGGAGGCTACATACGTGGCGGCGATGACACCTTGAGCATGGAGGAGGCTCGGGTTGCCGATCCGGCAGGGCAGAAAATCTCATTTTTTTGCACGGACTGCCAGACTGAAATTCTTTTGCGATCGGGATCAGGCATGTAAAAAATTTAAGCATACTAGCCACTTTTTGATTGTAATTGGACATGTGATCCGGCGCTGGGGCGATCTCGCGGGCACTATGGATCACACAAGATTTGAACTTCAATTTACTTTTTACTGGCGGACATATATATGATAGCATTCGATGGCCGGCTCCCGCATCAGTGTCCGCGGATTGATTCCCTCTTAGGCAAACGGATGCCAAAGCAAATTTTGCATGTCAACGATGGAGATGGCCTAAGACTTTCAATCATGATGATTATACTTCTTACTAAATGAAACTTTTGCAATCAATTCACATAATGTTATTGAGCAAAACAAAACTTTCACACAACATATTGCTGCCCGTGGGGTAGGCAAGACACGCCTTTTTCCACAAACCATCAACGGTGAAAATTCCTGTGAAAATAATAATAATAATAAAGATAATTAAGTTATATACGCGCTGGCTACGTGTCAAGGCATCGTATGTTTGCAACATGGCCTGCGTTACAAACTCATGCCTAATGTTGCAAACTTGTTGGTCAATCTTACCTTGAATCGAACCGCCACTGAGGTGATGGATACACGTGAGTCATCAGCCGGTTGAAAGATAACTTTTTCTAAAAAAATTAACGGTGAAAATACCAGTAAATCGCTGCAAAAAGAAAGGAGAATACTGGTAGTCAGTTAAATGTTTGACACGAAATCAACCCGATAAACAAAATTCGAACCAAACTCTGACGCCTGACGTGTTGTAATCTAATCGAATCAATCGGAAACTAACTAACCTCTCCTCCTCTGGGCCGCAAGGAAACACCGTCCGGGGTCACCGCCGCTCTTGATAAAATCGGAGAAACCCAGAAAAAAAGGACTAAACGAGATACTGAGAGCCGAAGACCTAAATTCCATAGAGAAAACTCGCATCGCCGCCGCTGCCTAGATCGCCGGGCGCCGCCATGTCGACCCCGGGCGCCGCCTACTACGCTTCCCTCGCGCGCAAGCAGTACTTCTGCTACCAATGCAACCGCACCGTCCTCATCGCCGCCTCCGCCGCGGCCGCCGGCGAGCTCTCATGCCCCGACTGCCGCGGCGACTTCCTGGAGGAGGTCACCGTCCCTGCCCCCACCATCCTCCCCTTCCCCTTCGCCTTCCCCCCTATGATGCCCACCGCCTCCTCCCCGTCCCGATCCTCCTCGTCATCCGCCGCCGCGCCCCCCTCCAGCGACCTCTCCAACTTCCTCACCAGCATCCTCGACCTCCAGGAGGGCCGCCGCGTTAGGTCCAGGAGCGGGAGCGGGGCCGCCTCGGCCGCTGGCACGGCCACGCCTGAGAACGAGCCGGAGTCCTTCGACCCGCTCGTGTTTTTCCAGAACTACATCCACACCCTCATGGAGGGGGGCGCCAACATCCAGGTGCTCCTCGACGACGCCAGCGTCAACCTCGCCCCTGGCCTAGGCGGCCGTGCCGGTGGGACAAGCTACGGGGACTACTTCGTCGGCCCGGGACTGGAGCAACTCATCGAGCAGCTCGCCGAGAACGATCCCAACCGCTACGGCACGCCGCCGGCTGCCAAGTCCGCCCTGACCACTCTTCCTGACGTCGTTGTCACCGATGCCATGGTTGCGGCGGCAGAGGGCGCCGAGTGCGCTGTGTGCAAGGAAGATTTCTCACCTGGAGATGGGGCCAAGCAGATGCCCTGCAAGCATATCTACCACGCAGATTGCATTGTACCCTGGTTGGAGCTCCACAATTCGTGCCCCATTTGTCGCTTTGAGCTGCCCACCGATGATCCTGATTATGAGGGCAATAAGGCCTCAAACCCACAGTCAGCTGTTGGTATCGCTGCTGCTGCTGCTGCATCTGGGAGCTCTGGTGCTGCTGAGGAAGGAGGGGAGGAGAGTGGGGAGACTGCAAGGGTGGTGGAAAGGAGATTCAATGTGTCATTGCCATGGCCGTTTGGTGGATCGGCAGGTCAAACACCACAGCAAGATGGGAACAATGCCGGTGCTGGCAGTAGCTCACAGGACAGCGGTTCGCAGGATGGAGCTGGTGGCAGTAACAAAAATTGAACACAAATCTGTGATCACTTGGAGGTATTTACATCATATAACACAGCCTTTTGTATCAGGATGCAATTTACTTGGTAGACTAGATTATATCCTGTTCATAACTCTTTGATTGTAGCTGAAATTGCTTCAATTCCTGTTTACTATTCTTTTCTTGACTAGTAGAGAAAAACTACTCATTTTTACATAATAGTTTGCTAAATGCAATTACATTTCATAATCATAAACGGTTAGGACTTGAAAGCTGGAGATGCTATAGTACAAACTTGACTGCTCGCATCAATTTCAGGCATATATCTGATCTGGTGGTTTTGTGTCATTGTAGTATCGGCCACAGTTGCATATGCTTGTTAAGACTTGTATATAAGTTCGTAATAAGCTATTCGTATTAAACAGTAGGAAGCTGTTATCACAATGATACACTACTGAAATTTTATTTGATGAGCAAACCTATCTTCTACTTATAGAGGTTTGTTGGTTTGCTTGAAACATTTCATAACAAATTTCGTAAGAAACAAAAAAAAAGCTGTCGCTGCATTTTGATGTCGTTTATCCTCTCCACGTGGATGATTTAGGAAGAGGAACAACATAGTTTTAACAAGCTGATGCAGATCTTAGGCGTGGTCAGGGATGAGCTTCGCCATTGGTGCGCACCTGGGAGCCCTAGACATCTAAGTTCCCATGGTGGCTCCAGTTAATCATCAATGCACAAACCTTATAGGCTAACACATTTTCGTTCTGGCCGTTTTCTCTTTTATTTTTGACTAGATAGTTGCCTGTGTGTTGCAACGGTGGAATAAATATTATAGTAGAGATTTACCTGCCCATATTTGGTAAGAACTTATTAGCTTACCAAAGAAAACAGAATTTTATTCGGCAAGTCAATAAATGGTGGGGCAGGGAGGCGGTCTTCAGGGAAGACCGATAGAAAAACCAGAGATGGGAGGGAAAAAATTAGAAGAGGGAGAGGAAGGAGCGGATGTACGTAAGGTTGGACGAAGGAGGACCGGACAACAGAACGACGTCTTCTTTAAGTAGGAGGGATTTTTTTTTTCGTTTTTGGTTTGTACTTTGGGTTGGCTGAGTATATTGGATGATCTAGACTCGAGTCTCATCCACGCTCACACATCTAGTTTCACTAGCTGTCTTAGAAGATCATATGTGTTGATTAGGTTCTTTTAATGAGGATCCTATCATTCTGCATATATAAGCAGAAGAGGGCCTTGAAATTTCACCGTTCTCAAATCATTTGTTATCAGTCAATCCAGACTTTAAATAGACCAATAAATTTACTTATAGATTTCAGGAATTCAAAACATCTCTTCTTTTTTCTGCAATTCTAGTTTATTTAGTTAAGAGGCTGTTGCTTTCAAGTCAAAATGTCAGCCATGAATCATAATGCCATTTATGTTCTCTCAAGTGTGATAATTTTGTTGACTGCTGTGGCTGTCACTTTTACCATCTCTCCAATGAAGTCAGTAGGTTGTCGAGAGACTTTGTCATACGCGAGTGTAAGTGCATGGCCTCTCACATGAGTTTATTTTTACTTTGTTGGGTATTACATTAATTTTGTTAGTTTGGATGCTTCGCTTTGGTTAGTTTCTTTCGAACAGGTAGATATGATTATTTGATAGCAGTTACGCCAAGTCATTCGTACAAAAGAGGTTTGGACTGTATCTTGTTTGATCAAGCGAAACACAACAGTTTTGCTCAGAGCAGCAACTCATGTAAGACGCCTTTTGTCCATTCAACCAGCTAGCAGCGAACCATGTAGGGGATATTCGGAAATTAAATAGGAATAGGGAGAGATGCCTTGCCTTGTCTGAGGCTTCTAAACTTCTGATACTTTTGTCAGGTTTGGTGCACACAACTGTACATTGATATGGGCCCTTCCTTTGCACAACTCCTATTCAAATCTGCCTCTTGTGTACATCCCTTGTTTGGATGCATTTGAGGATAGAATTTGTTGATCCCTCCTTGATTTGTTTAGATTGACTGGCCAAATTTTTTACAGTTGCTACAGACTTTTGTGACCAGCCAGATAATGGTATAGTTCATTCTGGTTCTGACAAAATATGTAGCAGAGACATCAAGATAAGGTGCTCTGTTATTAGTTATTAGGAACTTTGTATTCGTCCACTAAGAAGTTGAGAACCTTGTCATCAGCATAATTATGTTCTCATAAGTTTCCAACAAGTTATCCACCCAGGTATCAGTCCCTACTCCACAAGAGGACCATAGTTATCTGTCCCTACTCCGATATCATTTCCGGAATGTTTGCTTTTTGTAAGTGTCATTTTAGAACAAAAATGGTGAACAGATTAAAATATGCATCCCTTTTCAAGATTTTTTTGCATATATTTAGAAAAGTGTTTTTTTTTCATCTCTTGCATATTCTCATTGGGTTCTACTTCAGTTTTCAGTTATAGTGACCATGATCTTCATGCCTGCTGTTTTGTTGGTTGTTGGTTTGGCTGTTGAATGATTACACAGTAATATCTTACAAAGTACTCAATATGATTCATGGCTTCAATTGTTGAAGAATGCTCAAATGCATGTTCTGTGCAAATTTCTTTGATGTCTTCCCTTCAGGCCCGTTTGGTTAGAAACCTGTTTTTCTAGGTTCAGATTGCATTCACAGTCTCCATTGTTTCCTTTGTATTTTTTTCTGTGACTCCTCTGGCAGCCGCTTTATTGGACTGTCCTGGCCACTCATCTCTTATGTGTTGTATCCATCATTCGTCAATTAGCCATTCAAGGATATAGCTATTGACCACATTAGTGCCTCACTATTTTCTTCAAAAAAAAGTACACCTTGTAATTTACAAATAAAAAGTTTTTCCTTCCACTTTGCAACGTGTATAGATGAAATCAAAGATTCATCTGCTTCATCCATGAGCTCTTGTGTAATTCATCGGTCAAACACAGAGCTATATTGTACCTGTGATATTTGAATAGCTTGAACACTTGAGCTTTATATATACTGTTCCTAGACTGTCGTAGAAAGAAGATGTTACATCTGGTTTCCTGCAAAACAAAACAAAATGAAAAACATGCTACATCTGGTTGTGTTCAATGCGAACTTTGATTTCTGCATCTATTTTTTTGTCGACACCCGCCAGTTTTGCTTCTTTCCTGTGCATTGATGAAGTTATATGGCTCTCTCCTCTTTGCCAGTACTCGGAGGCTCCTGTTGCCCCTTCCCCTTTCCAAGAGTAGCAGCTACTAACAACAATCTTACTATCTGCATGCAGGTTCCCTTGTCGGCGATGCGTCCAGAGGTCGACAATGTTGATGCGCCACCGTGAGTTATACTACAGACAATCGAAAGACCAAAGGAATTTACAGCCTGTTTATTTGGTGGAACAAAACAATGTTGGTTTTAGTTGTCGTTGTCGCTGTCCGTTAGGCTGTGTACGCAAGGCACAGAGACTGCCGTGGCAGGAAGTTGTGCATTGCGTAGACTCTTTGTGCAGATTTGTTAAATTGGTTCTCGTTTATGGACCCCAAACCTAGCTAGCTTGCCTGTGTCGTGTGGGGTTGGTTGAGATGAGATATTGAGATGGGTGCTCCTTGGCGAGCAAGGTTAAGAGGAAATAACGTGTGTTTTGCAGGGAATGCGCAGCACACTTCGATTGTTCCCCGTGCGTGGTCCCGACCGCTTGTCGAACAGATACGTAGAAACCGCGTACGGGCTAAAACCTCTAGGAAAACACGGCGCCATGGGCAGGCGGGGCTTCCTCTCCCTGCACCACATTAGCCGTGGTCGTCCTCCAGTGCGCGAGGCTTGGCGTCCCTGACCTTGCACCTGTCATGCCGTGTTAGTGGGTGGGTTTGGAGTCTCACGCCTGCCTGCTAGCACTTGACGCCAATGACGACCTAAATGAGGCGCTCCTTTCCCGACTCTGACTAGACGGCGTCAAAAGGCCTATCTATCTAGTCTAATCGCAATGAACTAGAAATGCAAATGTCGAATAGCGATATTGCCTATCTATCTAGTCTATACGCAGTGAACAAGAAATGCAAATATTGAATAGTGTTATTGCCTATCTATAGTCTACCAATGCAAACGTCAGTTCTCGGCATTTTAGTCGCTAATTATAATTATATGTATGCGACATTCTACTGGCTATTTATAGGTAGAAACGACGAATTTCCCCCTAAATATATCCTTTTTTTAGGTAAAGACCCCACCTTTATTAATGCATGATGTTTATGGGGATAATTACAGAATAGCAAATCTAGCTAAAGCATGAGCCTCAAAATTGCTCTTTCTACTCTCAAAACGAAACCCGCATGCTTCAAGTTCCTTTCTGGCTGTTATCTCCTTTATTATGGCTGCATTTGTTCCTCCTGTATCTTTTATAACTGATTGGCAATCGGACGCAATCAGCAGGTGATGTTCATCTAGGTCCAGAGCCAAAGACAAAGCTTCCGTACAAGCCAAAGTTTCGAGCGTTGGTGGGTCTGTGATCGCATAGACCATTGCTGAAGCGCCAAGGTACATGCCCCGCCCGTCCCTGCATACAACAGCGGCAGAGCCCCTTCCATGTGCAGAAATGGCAGCGTCGACATTGAACTTTGAGAATCCCGTAGGTGGAGGAACCCATGGTTCGCGAGCATTGCGGGGAGCTACCGGGTTTGCTTGAACATGTTGCTTTCCCCCCCCAATCAAGGCCAGATCCTCGATGAACCTGTTTACAAACAGATGTGTTGTCATGGGAGATTGAAATTCTGCTTCATGGATCGCCTTGGGGCGGGCAAACCAAATCGCCCATAGCCCATTTGTCTCGGTTCCAGAGTCCCATTTGTCCTGGTTCTGAAACCTGGACTAAAGGGTCGGGACTAAAGCCCAACACCTTTAGTCCCGGTTGGCTCACGAACCAGGACAGATGGTGCTCCACGTGGTCGCTGTGGTGAGCCCAGGCAGGAGGGCCTTTGATTTCGGTTGGTAACACCAACCGGGATCAAAAATCATCCACG